>NC_056735.1:1736523043-1736683138 GCF_019279795.1 Protopterus annectens | reverse complement strand
AAAAAAGGGGGGGCCTTTATACCCGAATAACTGCAGCTATGACGTCGGGTGAAGTGCGACACCAGCCGAGGCCAGACCCAGACTTTGGAATCCGGCCGACCGAAGGGCTGCCTGACGACAGGACAACCCATTTGTAAGGACTGCAGATGCATCCTTGAAGGACATCTCCAGGTAGCAGCCTCTAAAATGTCTTTGGCTGGTACTCCACTGAGGAAGGCTGCTGAAGTGGCTGCTGCTCTAGTTGAATGTGGCCTAATGCCCTTAGGCACTGGCTTGCCACACTGAGAATAGCAGAAATGAATGCAGTGGCCTATCCGCTTTGAAATAGTCTGCTTTGAAATAGACTTTCCTTGTGATCCTGCAGCATATGCCACTAGCAGTTGCTCTGTCTTTCTGAAAGCTTTGGTTCTGTTCAAGTAGAAGCATAGCTGTCTGTGTATGTTCAAAGAATGCAGAATTCTCTCCCCCTTATTCTGTAGGTTTGGATAAAAAGTAGGCAGATGAACAGTTTGGTTAAGCACCACACTGGACACTACCTTAGGCATAAATGTTGGGTTTGTCCTCAGAGAAACCCTGTCTGGATAAAAAATGATAAAAGGTTCCACAGCCATGAGTGCCTGTAGCTCTGAAACTCATCTTGCAGAGGTTATTGCTAGGAGCAGAGCTGTTTTCCAAGATAAAAACTTTATATCAGCTGTAGCGGCTGGCTCAAAAGGAGGCAGGGTGAGTTTTTCCAAGACATAATTGAGGTCCCATGCAGGTATTGGTGATCTCCTTGGAGGCCTTAAGTTTTTGGCTCCTCTGAGGTACTGCCTTAAAGGATGTGAAAAGATTTTTGGCTCTGTATTGTAATGAGCCGAAATGGCAGAGGCACGAATTTTAATTGATGAAAAGGATAAGCCTTTGTCCAGCATCTCAGTTAAGTATTGCAAAATTTGAGGAATATTTGGTACAGCTGTGTCAATTCCTTATGCCTGGTTCCAGGCACAGAATCTCTTCCATTTTCCAGCGTAAGATTTTCTGGTACTAGGCCTTCTGGCCTCCAAAATGACATCACAGCTTTAGTGAGAGGTGCGTTTTGTATGACTACATTATCCGCCATGCTGCCAAATGAGTTGGCTGTGCAGGATCTGATTGTTTTGTTGGGACAGTAGATGAGGTATTTGAGGCAAGTTCCAAGCTGGGCATTGAGACAAGTTCCTTAGCATTGGATACCAGTACTGGTGGGGCCAGTCTGGGGCAATCAGTATCATCTTTGGCTTCTCTTGCCTGACCTTTAGGAGTACCTTGGGGAGGAGAGGCAGTGGGGGAAAGGCATATACTGCTAGGCTTTTCCAGCTGAAAGACAGGGCGTCCACTTGTCATGCTTGTCTTTGATAAGTCCTTGTGCAGAATCTTTTTAGTTGGTAGTTGTGAGGAGAGGCAAATAGATCTATATCCGGGCATCCCCATTTCCTTGTTATCATGGTGAAGACTTGTGGATCCAATTTCCACTCGTGGGGATCCATGAGGTTTCTGCTTAGTTCATCTGCCAGAGTATTTATCTTTCCTGGCAGGAATTGTGCCTGAAGATGTACTTGGTAAGTCAATGCTGTGTCCCACAAGGTCATGGCTAGTCTGCAAAGGGGGTAGGAATGAGTGCCTCCCTGCTTGTTTATATACCACATGACCGTGGTGCTGTCTATCTTTATCAGTAGTTGTTCTGGATGAAGTAGGCCCTTGAAGGCTGTCAGGGCATTCTGAACAGCTAGCATCTCTTTTTGATTGATATGTAGGTGCATTTGCTTTACGGACCATGTGCCTTGAATACATCTTCCTGCCATGTGGGCCCCCCAGGCATAATCTGCTGCATCCGTTGTTAATGTCTGCCTGTCTGGGAGTAAAGTGAATGGCTGTCCCTTGTTCTGGTGACAAGCCTTCGCCCACCATCGAAACACCTGTTGCAGGCAGGGAATGAGGGTAATTATTGTTTCCAGGCTGTGGCAATGTTGAGCCCAAACACTTTTTAGGTACCATTGAAATTTCCTCATATGCAGTCTCGCATATGGAATTAGTAGAATGCAGGATGCCATGAAGGCCAAAGCCTGTAGAATTTTTCTTGCAGATAACTGGGCCTTTGTTGTCAACAGTTTGAAATATGTAGTCAGTTGCCTTTGTTTGTCTGGCGTGAGATAAGCCATCTGGGCAGTTGTATTTAAGCTTGCACCCAGGAATATTATCTCTTGAGAGGGTACTAGTTTTGATTTCTTTTTGTTGATTGTGTACCCTAGGCCTGTTAGAAATCTCTTTACAAATGCCAGATGCTGTAGTAGAATGTCCTTGTTCACTGCTTTAATGAGGCAGTCATCCAAGTAAGGATATATTTGTATTCCTTTTTGTCTGCAGAATGCAATTACTGGTGCCAGGCACTTTGTGAAGACCCTGGGCGCAGTAGATAAGCCAAAGGGCAGTGCAGAGAATTGGTAGTGCACTGAGCCTGCTTTGAATCTGAGGTATCTCCTGCATGTTTGTCTGATTGGGACATGCAGGTATGCCTCTTTTAGGTCTAAAGTCACAAAGCTAAGCCTTCTTGCCCAGCATGGGCAGAAGTTGCTGTAGAGTCAACATTTTGAATTTTGGTATATCCAGATATGTGTTTAGAATAGATAGGTCCAGTATTGGTCTCCAGGTCTTGTCCTTTCTTGGTACCAAGAACAGTCTTGAATAAAATCTTTGTCCCTGCTATTGCTCTGGTACTTCTTGAATGGCCCTCATGTCCATGAGGGATGAGACTTGTTTTTGTGCATCTGCCCATTGATGTTTTGGCAGTTCTAGCCATCCATTTGTCCTTGGCAGGGTATGGAAGTGAAACTTGTAGCCTTGTGACACTATGTCTAGGACCCATTTGTCTTGGGTTATGTGTCAATTTTGAGCAAAAAGTGCTAGTTTTCCCCCTAAAGGTGCTGTCAGAAGGTAAGTGCTTGGTGCAGGCAGGAGGAAGTCATTGGAACTGTTCCTGTATGGCTGTGATTTGTCTTCTCCACTTTTGGAGGTAGAAGCACCCCATTGTTTAGATCTGTACGAACCTTGGGGCTGGGATCTGCCTCTTGGGTGTCTGTATCTGCCCCTTTGTGGTCTGTCTGACACTGGAAAGTACCAATTCTTTGTAGGCCAGTATCTGCTAAATCCTGGAGGCTGTACCTGTAAGAAATCCTTAGCCGCTTGCATAGATTTAGCTTTGTCCTCCATTTTCTTTAAAACCTCCTCTGCTTTAACACCAAACAAGGTATCATGCTGTAATGGAGCATCTAATAATTTTGCTTTGACATGGTCAGGCAGATTTTGTTCATTTAACCAAGCATGCCTCCTGATGACAGAATCCGTAACAGCGGCCCTGCAGGAGGCCTCCAAAGAATCAAAACCACATTGCAAAGTATGCTTTCCAACTTGCTCAGCTGCATGCAATAAATCCTGCATTTCTTTGTTTTCTGCACATTCAGAATTTATCAACATTTTCTGTTTAAGCAGTGACATAATATATTGCTGATATTTGAGCATATGAAACTGACAATTTAAAGCCCTTATAGCCAAGGTAACAGAGGTGTAAATCTTCTTCCCCAATCTGTCCAATGCCCTAGAATCCCTGTCAGAGGGGATAGGGTTTTTTGCAGTGGATGCCTTGACCACTGTGGGTCAGCAGCAGGGTTTTGAAAAGGAATTTATGACAGTCAGGCACCCTGTAGTACCTGTCCGGCTTAACAGGAGCTGGAGGTAAGGAGTCAGGGGTCAGACTGGACTCTGAAAATACATCATCTACAATGTCTAACACAGGTGGAATAGCTAGGGGCCTGTGTTGTGGGAGTAAAAGGAAGGCTCTGAGCCTTTTCTTAGATTCGGAATAATCTTGGCTCTCCCAGTGGAAATGTTCCCTCATGGTATGCAAGGTTTCCCCAAAAGAATAATCCTCAGGAGGAGAGGCTGAAGGGATAGATTATTCAGCATCAGAATCCTCATAGGGAGGAAGAGAGTATTTCTGATCAGAAGAGGAATCAGATGAAATGGAAACCTGATCTGAAAATTCATATTCTGTCTCTTGCCTAGGCCTCTTATCAGGAGGGGGATGGGAACCCCTGATCAAAGTAATTAAGTCTTCGGCCATTTTGAGCATTTGTTTTTTGGGCATGGAGGCCTGACCATGAGGCTGCTGTACCTGTTTCTTTGTCTTTAAAGGTGCTTTAGTCTTTACCTTTGTAGCTGGAGTCGCTTTAATGTGCAATTGAGTAGGTCTGAAAACACCATCAGAAGCCAATGCCTGCTCAGCGGCTCCAGACCCATCTGAGGGAATAGTCTTCGAAGGTCCAATACCTTGGGCTTCCAGTGGCCTAGGTGACTCCATGTGGAAGTCTGTAGCGGCCTGCGGGTCCAAAGTAGTGGGTATCAGGGGCTGCGAAAGCGCCTCACTGAGAACCGGCGACTGGCTTAGAGGAAGCCTCGTCGTCAGTTTTAGATCTAGGATGCCTGTCCTTTTCTTTTTCTTTGCGTTTCTTGTGAATTCCAGTAGTCGGATGGCTATCCGATGGCATTGTGTAATTAAATCCTCTGCCAAAATAGTGAAATGCAAAATCATACCGGCACTTAATAGTGCGCTGGTTAAATCTAGCACAAAACCGACAACTAGCAACGTCGTGGTCAGGGCCTAGGAAAGGAATACAGTAAGAATGAAAGTCCTTATGAGGTACTTGCTTCCCACAAGAAATACAATTAACTTTTTCTGACATCAGTCTGGAGCAAGATAAAAGTTTTCCGCAACAGGGTACTTAGCTTTTAATGAAGACTTCGGATCTGAAATTCGAACATGAAAATCTCAGGAGTCGGCCGACCGGCACTTGTGAACAGCTTCTGCTTCGGGCACCGCGCGGCAAGAAAGACTGAAGAAAATGGTGTCGGCTGCATCTTTTATACCCTTGGCGCACTGACGTCAGGGAAGAGGCGACAGCAACAGATGCCGGACCTAGACTTTGGAATTCAGGCCGACTGAGGGTAGCCTGCCAGCAGGATAACCCAAGTGTAATGACTGCAACAGTGAAAAACGAAGATGTTCTTTGTGTTTCACTGTGGCAGTCATGACACTTATTTAATTACATTTGTTGACTGGGAGTGTCCGACTGGATGTAGGTCCATTTTCAGCAGAGGCCCGGAGAGAAAAGCTCCACAGTTAAAATAAACAGACAGTAGTTACATTGGATTACATAGCGATTAACAATTTAACATAGCAATTAATTACAAACATATTTACAGATGAACATAGTACATCAGTAGACAACTAGAATCTTTATCTGCAAAGTACATAACAGACATTAACAAATGTTACAATAAGACGTTCCTGCTGTATAATAAGTAATAGGCTTATGAGCATCTGAGCTTGCTATAATCAAGGTAGTTAGTGGAGTGGAAAGAAAGGTAGTGGTTTGATGGGGTGGGTGATATTAGAGCGGGAGTTGCAAGGGCATAGCCAGCATGTTTTTAGGTGCGCTTTTAGTAAAGTTTTGAAGTGAGTGCATGATGGTATGGAGGTAATTGCGGGTGGGAGGGAGTTCCATAATTTGGCTATGGCACAAGAGAATAGTGCTTCACCAGCAGAGTTATTGGCTTTAGTGATCTGAAAGTGATTTTTGTTGCTGGATCTTAGTGGTCTGGTGGTGCGATAGTGTTGGAGTAGATTCTGAAGGGATGGAACATTTAGTGGATGGTTTACTAGTTTGTGGGCGAGTGAAGGTTGATACCATTTAAGGAAGTGAGGGAGTTCAAGCCAGCCCAGTTCAGCAAGTGAGAGACAGTGGTGACTATGGTAGGATGCCCCTGTGGCGAATTTGGCGATTTTGTTGTAGCAGGTCTCTAGCTTGTTTAGATCACATTGCCTTAGGTTGGCATATATTGGAGAGGCATACAGTAGGGTGGAGATAAGGTGGGAATTTGCTATTGAACTCTTTGCTGCTTTGGTGAGAAGTTGCTTATTTCTGTATAATGCTCCTAGTTTTTTGTGCACTTTTTATGGTCATGTATGTGAAGGTCAAATTTTAGTTTATTGTCTATTTCCACTCCTAGCAATTTGGTGTGTTCAGTTGGGTGTATATAGTGGTGCTGTCTTTTGCTGTGATGTTAAAGTGAGAGTTGTTTTGAGTATGTTTGGTGGGTTGGAAGATGAGTAGTTTAGTTTTGTTTGGGGTGAATATTAAATGGGCATTGGATAACCAAGTTACAACAGAGGAAAAGGTTTTCTGTGTGACTTTTTGCAGTTTTGGTAGGGACTGGGCTGAGCAGATGATGGCTGAGTCATCTGCGTATTGTATGAGTGTGCCATGTTTGGTGGCAGAGCCTAGATTACTGGTGAAAACAGAGAGGAGTAGGGGGTCCAAGGATGGATTCTTGGGGAACCCCTATGGAGACAGGCAGTTGGGGAGATATGTCATTCTGCCATACAACAGATTGTTGGCGGTCAGAAAGGTAACTCTGAAACCAGTTGGTGACTGACTGAGAGAAGGATAGGTTATTGAGGACAGAGATTAGTTGTTTGTGTGGGACCATGTCAAATGCTTTAGATAGGTCTAGAAAAGTAGCAGAGGAGAGATAGCCATTGTTTTTATGCTGAAGGATAGTGTTAGTAAAGGAGAGTAAGGCAGTGGTGGTGCTATGGTTTGGTCGGAAACCATGCTGAGTACTGGAAAGAAGGTTGTTAGTAAGGAGGTAGTCTGAGACCTGAGAATGTATGCATCTCTCTAGTATTTTGGAGAGTGAAGAGAGAATAGCTATGGGGCGGTAATTGGTTAGTTCTGTGGAGGGGCCCCCTTTGTGGAGGGGAATTATATGTGATACTTTCCACAGTGTGGGAACGTAACTTTCTGACAGAGATTGGTTAATCAAGATGGATACTGGGTAGGCCAGAGCATCAGCTGCGATTTGTAGGTATTCACTTGGGAGGTTGTCTGCTGCTAATTGTGGGCTTAAGTTTAGTTAAGAGTTTTTTTTTTATGTTGGAGGTAGGTACAGGAGAAAAAGAGAAGGCAGTGGGGAGATTACAAGTTGAAGGTGTGGGGGTTGTGTTGTTTAGCTAGTGATAGTATGGTTTGTGTGAAGTGTGTGTTGAATGAGGTAGCAATATTTTTGGAGGAGTGAGGGATATTAGGAGGAGGGGTACTGACTTTACCTGGGTGGAGGATGGAGTTTATGGAGGACCAGAATTGTTTGGGGCTGTTGTTGTGAGGAGTCTTGTCCTGTTTTATTAGCTTTTTAACTCTATTGCGTAGTTCTAGGAATTTCTGTCTAGTTGAGGGGGTTTTGGTTTTGCGCCAGTGCTCCCAGGCTTTATCCTTGTTTTTCATTTCTGACTTTGTGGTTTTCTGTAGCCATGGGGAGGGCTGTGCTTTCGTTCTGGAAAGATTAGGCATCTGAAAGCTGTCAGAGCATTCTTTACAGCTAGCATCTCCTTTTTGTTGATGTGCAGGAGAATTTGGCTTGATCTCTAGTGGCCCTGAATGCATTTGCCAGCCATGTGGGCCCCCCATGCATAGTCTGATGCATCTGTGGTTAGGGTTTGGGCGGCGTGGGGTAGAGTAAAATGCAGTCCCTGTTGTGGTTGCATGCTTCTGCCCATCAAAGGAACTCTGCCCTCAGACAAGGTATGATAGGAATGACTGTTTCCAGGTCCTGAGAATGTTGGCTTCAAAGACTTTTTAAGTACCACTGAAGTTTCCTCATATGCAGTCTTGCATATGGAATTAGCAGACTACATAAGGCAATGGAACCCTAGGGCTTGCAGTATTTTTCTTGCAGTTAACTGGATTCTGGTGGCCATTTGTTTGAAGTAGTCTGTCAGGTAGACCTGTTTTTCTGAAGTGAGAAATGCCATCTGGGAAGTTGTGTCCAAGCTTGCTCCCAGGAATACAATCTTTTGACTGGGCACCAGTTGTGATTTCTTTTCATTGATGGTGTACCCCAGTGAAGTGAGAAGTCTTTTCACAAATGCCAGGTGCTGAAACAACAATTTCTGGCTGGCTGCCTGAATCAGGCAGTCATCCAAGTACAGGTAAATTTGGATATTTCTCTGTCTGCAGTATGCAATGGCTGGAGCCAGGCATTTTGTGACTACCCTGAGTGCAGTAGATAAGCCAAAGGGAAATGCAGAGAACTGATAATGCATAGATCCTGCCCTGAAACATAGATATTTCCTGCATGATTCCCTGATGGGGATGTGCAGATGAGCTTCTTTTAAGTCTAGGGTGACTAACCAAGCATCCTTGGCTAGCATAGGCAGAAGCTGTTGTAGGGTAAAGCACCTTGAATTTTGGGACCACCAGGAAGGTGTTGAGAAGTGAGAGATCCAGGATTGGGTACCAAGAGACCTCTTTCCTGGGTACCAGGAATAGTCTGGAGTAGAAACCCTGACCCTTTTATTCTGCTGGAACTCGCTGAATAGCTCTGATGTTGAGCAGGGAAAGAACTTGGTTTGAGCCTCTGCCCACTGGTTTGAAGGAAGGTCTGGAAACCCACTTGGGGTTAGCAGTGAATGGAAATAAAATTTGTACCTCTGGGTTACAATGTTGAGGACCCATCAGTCCTGAGTGGTGGACATCCAGTTTTTTGCATGAAGGGCAAGTTTTCCTCCTAGGGGCACAAGCAATTGGGCAGGGCTGGGAAGTAGAGTTGAGAAGTCATTGTGAACTTTTCCGTAGGGAGGTGGCTTACCACTCCCTGTTTTAGGGGTGGGGGCACTCCATTGCTTAGATCTCTGCATACCCTGAGACTGTAGTCTGGGTGGTCTGTTTCCCCCTGGGTCTTGTTTGGGAAGGTCTGGATGAGGCTGGAAAGGACCAGTGTTTTGAAGGCCAATGCCTACTGAATCGATGTGGTTGCACTTGTAAGAATTATTTAACAGTTTGCATAGATTTAGCTTTTTCTTCTATCTTAAGAACTTCTTCTGCTTTAGTGCAAAACAAAACATGCTTATTTAAAGGAGCGTCTAGTAATTTGAATTTGACATGATCTGACAAGGTCTGCTCCTTCAGCCAAGTATGTCTTCTCAGTACAGAGCCAGTGACTGCGGCCCTTCAAGATGCTTCTAGGGCATCAATGCCACACTGCAAAGTATGCTTACTAACTTGGTTTGCAGAATGCATAAGCTCTTGCAAATCTTTATTTTCTGCACAATCTGGAAATATTACCATTTTTTGTTTAATGACTTCCATAATATGTTGCTGGTACTTCAGCATGTGAAACTGGGAGTTCAATACCCTGATAGCAAGAGTTGCAGAGGTATATACCTTCTTACCCTATCTGTCTAAAGCTCTGGAATCCCTGTCCGAAGGGGTAGGATTTTTGGCTGTAGTAGCCTTAACACCTTTAGGTCCCTGGGAAATGATTCCTGGATTAGCAGTAGGATTCTTGAAAAGAAACTTGTGGGAATCAGGTACTCGGTAGCACCTCTCAGGTTTCCTAGGGGCTGGAGGTAAGGAATCTGGAGTAAGACTGGATTCCATGAAATCATCATCCACAACATCCAGGACAGGGGTAATAGCTAAAGGCCTGTGCTGAGGTAGCTCTAAAAATTTTCTTGAGTCTCTTTTTGGACTAAGGATAGTCTTGGCATTCCCAATGGAAATGCTCTCAAAGTATGCAAGGTTTCACCAAAAGAGAAATCCTCTGGAGGTGAGGCAGAGGGAATGGATTCCTCCGCATCTGAATCCTCATAGGGTGATAAGGGCATGTCCTGATAATCAGAAATGTCAGTGTCATCAGACTCCTGGTCTGTAGAATCTGAAAGCATCTGAATTCTTTGTCTTTTAGCAGGGGAAGGCTGGCTTCCCCTAATTAGTGTTATAAGGTCTTCATCCATTCTAAGCATCTGTTTTTGTTGCATGGGGTCTGAGCATGCACCTTGGTTGTCGGTTTTCTGGGCGTAGTGTGTATTGTGGTCCTATGAAACTCGGTAGTTTTGGATAAAAAAGAAGTCATCGGTCTGCTTTGAACATCAGTAGGTCAGAAAACACCCTCAGAAGCGGCACTGGACCCATCCAAGGTAGATACATCTGCTGGTTCCATAATCGAAGAAGCATCTCGTGGCACACCAGACTCTGAATGGGTCTCAGCAGAGGCCTGCGAATCCATAGAAGCAGGCACCAGGGACTGCGAAGGCGCCTCACTGAGTACCAACGGACTGGCAACTAGATTAACGGAAGCGTCGTCGGCAGTTTTGGACCTATGCAGTCTGTCTCTGTCTTTATCCTTACGTTTTTTCAGAAGATCGGTAGTCAGCTGGCTTACCGAAGCCATTTCTGAATAGGGAGATCGAGAGCGAAAGAAATTAGCAGCAAAAATAGCCCAATGAATGGTTTGGTCATTAAACAAGGCACAAAACTGACAGCGAGGGACGTCGTGGTCTGGGCCTAAACAGGTGACACAGTAAAAATGAAAAGCTCTGTGAGGTATTTGCTTTCCACAGGCAAACCAATTGTTAACTTTTTCTGACATCGGTTAGAGCAAGAAAAAAAAGGATCCCCAATGGGGTACTTAGCTTTAGAAGACTTCAGGATTATCTATTCGAAAAACGAAAATTTCAGGTAGCGGCCGACTGGCACTTGCGAACTGCTTTGGGTTCAGGCTCCTCCTCGGCAAGAAAGAGTGATGTAACGGCGTTGGCTGCCTGTTTTTTACCCCTGATGACTTGACGTCATGGAAGAAGCTACAACATCCGATGCAGAAATACTAAGACTGGTATTCAGGCCGAATGAGGGCTACCTGCAGGCAGATAACCCAAGTGCGATGACTGCAATAGTGAAACACGAAGAACATCTGCACCCTCTTACACAGATCTCTTCCTCAGTCACGCCTCGGCACCTGCCTGGACTGCCTTTCCAGAAGAGCTCTGTGTATGCACCTGACCCTCTTCTCTATGTAAATGCAGTTAGTGACTTGCTTCTCCAGACTCTCACACTCACATTCCACTTCCTAGACTTAAAGATGACTTCCAAAAAGGTAATTGTCTTGAAGTCTTTCAAATCAGTTTGTTGATGTTAGTTTTCCACCCAGCATACAATTAAATGACACACTGCTGCTGTGATGGTATGCATCTGTGTTCTTACATTCTTAACACTTTTTTGTAGACTAATTCATGTCTGCTGCACACCACCATGGCATTTTTTTAACTGCTGCATACATACACTGATTAACAGTGTAACCGATCTTTACTGGAACATGGATGACAGCCCAGCATATCTTGTGCTCTATGAATGAAACTCTGCAACCATTCTTTCTTGTAAAATTCCACACACCTCTGGGTGAGCCTCCTTCTAGCAGGCGGTTCAGAAAGACAATAGTAATGTGATCTAGAAAATGTGTTATTAGAGGCAAACAGTTGCATGTCTTGTCACTAAAACATCATCTGATGAGTATTCTTCTAGCAAAACTAAGTCTGCAAAAAAAGGGTTAAAAAGCCAGCTTTCTGCCTTGGAGAGATAGTCCACAAAATCAAAGATGTTGTACACATACGAAAAGTAGAGGCTTGCTTCTCCTACCCCCCCCCCCCCAAAATATATATTTTGTGCATTTTTGAGTTAGAGTCCATTGAGTTACTACTTTCATTTAAACCGTATTTTATTAACCGATGTGCATCTGAGGCAGAATTCGTGCTCATGCTCCTGCCCTCCACTACTGGACCATTAGCCTGTGAATAAGTAATGGAACCACAGTCTGAAGGACCTCAAGTTAAAAACTTAAAAGTTATACTGCAACAACTAAGGCTAGTAGCTTTAAAGTAATTTAAACAGCCACAGGTAACTTAAAATACTTTTCTATGGCAACTGATAGGACTCGCTCACACATTTGTCCTACTTGCATATTAAAGGATAACCAAAATTAGCACATTGACAAGTAGCTGCAGTCAAATGTCACATCTATATCAGCCTACTTATATCCTAAAAACTACTCAGAAATGTTAAGTTTAAAAACAAAACCCAAATAAATGTAAATAGTTTCCCAAAGTACTGTAAAATAAAAAGCAAAAACAATGCTGCTCAATAAAAAAAAAAACATTTCTTTACAAAGACAAAAGTCAACATATTCAAATGATTTGCATACTTCATGCAAAACCTCCAAATTTATTTTTCTGTAGATGCTCGTGAACAACTGCACATTGCTTGGGAATTGCACAATCTATACATATAGCATTACCCATACTTTCTACAACAGACTCAGGTTTTTGTATAATGTCAATTCCTTTCTGGGTACTTATTTTTTTTAAGAACTTGACAGAAATAATAGTAGTATGATCAGATCACTGATCATAACCAGTATATTGTGTGTTCAAGGCATGAATGCCAACAAATTCAACTCAACAGTGAATTTCAAGCGGTGAATCGTGGCACCCATGTTGAGAACACAAGGGTTATGATCAGTGAGACCCAATCATAATTCTTCACAATCCATGGAGCTTTATCTGCTACATGCACTAACAGTTACAGAAATAAAATTGTTTTTGTCAAGGAGCATGAAGTGTTTTGCTGGCTTTCAAAGCCTCAGACAGCAGTTACACGACCCACTAAATAAAGAAGAACAGGAATTGGTGTTTATAATGTGCGACCTGAATGCACATATCAGGACAGACAGAACAGGATACGAGGACTGCCTGGGTCCACATGGTTGAGACATCAGGATTAAAGGTCATCCTAGATTTCTGTCTGGAAAATGGCTTGATGGTGGCCACCACATGGTTCAGCAAGACAGTCACAAGGCAACATACAAGAGTGGCCAACATGTAACTCAGGTAGACTTCCTCCTGGTAAGGAAAGGGCACTGGGGTAGAATCAGAGAATGCACACAGTCAGCTCCAGGGGAAACAGTTTGCCCACAGTATAAACCACTGGTTGCTATAATCAGCTGCAAGCAGGGGTCAGTGAATGCTCTAAAGTCAACAGAGGCTAGGCTGAAGACTTGGAAATTGACTGGAAAGAAAGCACAAGTGTTCAAGGAATTACTCAGCAAGAAAAGCAAATGGGGGAGCTGAAGAAGAATCGCAGTGCCTCAAAATAGCACGTGTAAGGACTATAGAACAGATACGTAAGCACAGCCAGGTAAGGAAGCAAGGTACATAAAAAAGCTGGTTATGGAATGCAGAAGTCCAGGAAGTCGTCAAAAGAAAAAGCAGAGGTTAAAATAAGTTTCCATAGCAAGGAGCAATGCATCAGAGGATCTCTACCAGCTTCTGGAAACAGACTCAGTGGCTGGCAGAAAGATACTATCCGGTTGCAAGACAAAGACAGAAAGATAAAGATTAGTCAGACACCCTTCATAAGGGGCACCAGAAATAACCTGCTCATTAGTCCACAGGACATCAAAGGCAGATAGAATGAGTACGTCCAGCAGCTTCCAAATGAAGAAAACCCCACAGAAGCTGTACTGCCCCAGACACAGCTTACAATGAATGAGGAAAGAGCCCACCCTAGAAGTAAGAACAGCACTAAGGAAAATTAAGTCAGGGAAAGCAGCAGGCTCAGATGAGGTCACAGCAGATATAATCAAGATAGGGGAGAAATGGTGCAGAGGATACTCGTAGCAGTATAGAGAAAGGCATATTCCAGATGATTTGAGAATAAGCATACTAGTGGCACTACTGTCGGAGAACAAAGGGGACATTCACAACTGTAGGTAGCACAGAGGTATGAAACTCCTGTCACACTGCATGAAAGTTCTGGACAGTGTAAATGATAAAAGAACATGCAGAGTAATAAAAATAATATGGGAGATGAGCAGTTTGGATTCGGATCAAGATGCAGCACAACCAACTCCATGCTTGCGATGAAACAGATAATGAGAGGAAACTAGTGATGAGGAGGGAGTGCAACTAAGTATTCCTAGACTTTGAAAAAGCATATGACAAGGTCCCAAGAAATCTGATTTTGGCAGTGGTGCGGTGGTATGAAGTCCTGGAAATAATAGTAGAATTACTGCAGGCTAAGTACAAGGACCCAATGACTCAAATACAGTGTTTGGACTCACAGAGGCGTTCCTAATAGGCGTGCATCAGGGATCAGCTCTGAGCCCACTGTTATTCATGTTGGTGATGGACTACATTAAGAAACAGGTCCAAAGGGACAGGTCAACAAAGTTGCTGTTTGCAGATGATGTGGCATTACAGGCAGACTGTGAGAAAAGCTTCATCAAAGGATAGGGGAATGGAATGCAAAAGTGAAGGAACATGGGATGAAACTATGAACAGATAAGACAATTGTAATGGTAGCAAATGCTGGAAATCAGGAGATGCTGAGACTTGAGGTAGAAGGGGAAAATAGTCAAACAGGTTAACAGCTTCAAGTATCTGGGAGAGGTGGTTGAGAAAGGAAGTCTGAATGAGGACGTCAAAGCTAGAATCAGACAGGCTGCAGACAACTGGTACGGAGTACTGGGATAGTGTATGACAGAAGAATGTCAAGGAAGCTGAAAGGTAAGCTGTGGAAAACAGTAGTGCAACCATTACTACAACTTAGCACAGACGCCTGGGTAGCAGTGGAAGCCAGTAGTGATGGAGATGAAGTGTGTGAGACGGGTGGTAGAATGCATACTATGGGGCAGATGAAGAAAGGAGGACTTCGGCACAGAAGCTAAGATATCTCCACTTGCAGAGAAAGTCAAACCAAACAGATTATGGTAGTTCGGGCACATGTGCAGAAAGGCAGAAGACAATTTTGTGAAGATTTGGGACAGACAGGAAGAAGGCAAGGGTAATCGAGTGCATCCAGCAAAGATATAGATGGATTGTGTGACAGAAGCCCAGTGACAAGTCAGGCATGACTGCTGAAGAAGGTAGGAGGAGTGGCACTTGAATCAAGAGAGACAGGGACAGCTGATACTACTCCCCAGCCCTATACAGAAAATAGGAAAAAAGGGGACTGATAATGAAAACCAATAAAATGCTTTGCACCGCCAAGAAGGCAGAAACAAGCTCTTCCCCTGAAGAACAAACACTGTTACACACTTCATTTTGCTTCACCTTTTGTTTGCAAGTGTGACAGAGAAAAATTATCTAACTCTTTAAAGCTGTTATGCTTTCTGCCAGCTTTCTTTTCCAACTGACATTAACCCCTAGAATGAGGCCCACTTTTAACAGCTTTTAGGAGGGTTCTTAACAAAAACTTAAGTACCTTTCTGTTGTCAGAAAATTATTTAATCTTTTATTCTTGTTTTTGGGAGTATGATTGCGGCATGCCATGCACTACATAAGAAATATGATACCTATATCCATAATTAGCGGCAGCATAAGCAATGCCCAGTATCTGCCAAGTCATATAACTTATAATGCAAGTATCAAAGAATTTTCTTTAGCATCATCTATGGTTTCAGATAAGCTTGAGCAGTAGTTTCCAAGTCACTTGAACATGACAATAATACTTTCATAATGTTGAACAATTAGCAATATACCCTATATAGTACATTATACATTGAATCCAAGGGTAAAAACAGTCACACACAAACCCATTCAGTAAAACCTACAAGAAAGACCCAGCAAAGGTACAGCTTTCATAGTGTAATACCTTAAACTTTCGGTGTTGGAGGCCTATGAAAAATATGCAAATGATCCCTTTAAGCTAATGTTTCAGCTACATGGCTTCTGAATACCCATGAGTTTTTTTTTACTTTTACTTCAGTTTTATTGGCCTGAATGCATTAGTAAAAACTTAAAACATCACAAGATAGTCACATTGCCACAGTAGTCAGGAAGTCCTTTTACGTGGCACACCTCATCATAAAAGGGTTCTCATCCAGGAAAAGAGGTCATTGCCCCCTCTACTCGTCACTCATTCGACCCATTATAGCGTACAACGTCCCTTTTGGAATGTACCTCACAAGATATCTGCAGCAGCTGGAAAGGCCACAGAAGTACCTCACAAAGAGTATTACTGGCCTCAAACAAATGCCCTACACTGACCACCTCAAAAAACTCTAGCTTTACTCCGTAACATATCACCTACTCCGAGGTGATCTCTGCCTAACATATAAAGCTATGTCAAACCCAGAGCTGTTGGACATGCTAAACCTAAATAAATCCCAATCCCTCCGAGCTACACGCTCTGGGGACTTAAACCTTGTCACCACAATAAACAGGACACGCAGGAGGGATAGATTCCTGCCCCAGAGACTTCCTATACTCTGGAACAAGCTACCCATCTATGTCAAGCAAAGTTCTTTATTAGCACTCTATGAAAAATCTTGATGAGTGGATGGAAAATAGGAAATACACCCCGGGGATCACTTCTGTGTTTCTGCTGGACAGTGGCACAGGAAAATAACTTTCTTGGGTGGCATAAGCTATGGAACCTTGCTGGCTAGGCTTATGTAGGCCCTTGGGCCGATAGCCTAGTACCTACCTATGAACCTAAGACTTTAGAGCTCGTGTAGCTAAAACACTGATGCCCTTTAGGGGGTCATTTCTATATATCCAATAGGCCTCCAGTACAGGAAGTTTAGGTCATTACATTGTACACAGATTACAGTGTCTTGTCTCCTACCATGACATTTCACAATATGCTCTTTCAATAACGTACATTAATTTTGTCATCATAGAGTGAGCTCCAAGTATGAAATATTTATAAGAAATGACAGACCATGGTTAACATCTCCAATGCAGACAGTGTATCACGCAAGCGGCCTTACTGTTCCTCACAACTTACCCTTTCACACGTTACATATTAGCTGACAAATATGGAAATCAGCTCAAAACAATGACACAACAACATAAGGCGATATAGGTGCCAAGTGGAATTACATCAAAACGTTAAATAGGTATGAAAAAATTAATTTCCATTAAAACCAATGATGCACTTAAGACTCACTAATGTTATTTCTTTGCAAAGGATGAACGCTTGACTAGACATAACTTACAGACACTGTTACAAGACACCCAACAAAACAAGCACTTAAGTTCAGATTGTAAACAACCCATAGGAAAATATGATCTCACAATAATATGGAGCAATTAACCTTGACATTAATAGAGGATAAACCACAGATAAAAACCCAAAACTAAAGATTCAGTGTTGAAAAAGCCACTACGTAGAACAAACAGACCCGATTATTTTAAGCATCATTTGAAGCACTCCAGGAAATGCAGCATAAGGAATCTATTAACACCGGGAAACTTAAGCCACCAATCATCTTATAGAAAAGTAAGCACCCCACCCCAATACTATGGTGCAAACAAAACCAACTCAAGAAAGCTTGGTAAGTCTTGAAAATTTTGCTCGGAAAAGTCTATGGTCAGAAGTATTAAAACTAGTTTTAAAAATCTTGGAGGAAAAATGAGGAAGGGCATAGGTCTGAAATCCTTTTAGAATTGTGGCCCTATCAAGGACCCTCTGGGTAAACAAAAAAATTAAAAATGCACAACTGAATTAGAATCAACTACTTGAACACTGAAGACACTGCTTATAAACTTTTTTGCTTTTCACTTGCAACCAGCTACCCTGCATACCTCCACTTTTGATGTAATACTAGCTTAGAAGAAAAATAAAAATAGATGAAAACATTCTGGACTGAGAGGCAAGGATCCCTACAGCTTTGATTCTATTGATCTTGTTTTTCAGTACTCTGTACAAGGCTGATGGGACAGCAGCAACAAACAGCTAAGCACTGAAAGGTTTACCAAGACGTGCAATACAAAATTTCAGGTAAATCTAATCAATGGCTTGCGTCTGCAGTTACAGCATGACCTAAATAGCTATTAGCACTCAGCGTTATTTAATAATAAGAAAACAGTATGCTTGGAAGTCTTGTACCTTCTTTTTGTAGTGCAAACATATTGGCAACATTTATCAGTCTTTTCTAGACCATGCTAAGGCAAAAATGAACAAATACTTACAGATTACAGTCATTATTTTATTGCATTTGTCAACAAGTCACTGAGTCATGCTAAGACTTCAGTGAAGTCTTTTGAAAACTAAAATGAGTGCATTTCCACAGCAAACATACTGCAATTAATTTCATTTTCACAAGCTAGTGCTCCAATATACTAACCTGAATTATATTTATTCTGCAGAGGCAAATACGAAATAATCACAGGTTAATGTATGCAAGATCCCCCTTAACAACTGCTTCAAAGCTGTTTCAGACAGATTTCTTAGTAAAAGGACAACACATTTTAATATGCTGGCAAAACTGGGTCATCAGCAAATACATTTTTTAAGTTTCTGTAACTCATTCTGCCAAAATGGGGTAAAAAAAACATGTTGACAAACTCCTTGGCTCTCTGTTTGCTACACTGTAGAGTATATCCGCAGTGACCGTGACTTTTCCAGGGACTTGCCATTATTTTGTATGTGCATGTATGAAGTGATACAGCATAACCAAATAAGTTTCACCATTAAAGTACAACTTTTAAAAAATGCTCAGATCATTTCATACAAATGAAATAGTGGAAGGCAATTTCTGCAAGCAATATTTTTTTAACAATATTTCAAGTCTGGTGTTCAGGGAGACCGTTATAAATTTTACTAAAAAAAACAATATCATTTGTCTGTAAGGATAAAACAGCTCATGGTTATAAGGTCCAGTTAACCTGCTTGAACGGCACTTTTTTTTTTTTTTTTTTTTTTTTAAACACAAGTAATAAACCAGCTCACCTACTGCACAGATGCTTCAAAAGCCCATACGCCTTGTCTGTGGCCTGAACATGGCTGCTGGCTATGCTCTGTAATATCATTTATTATCCCCATCACCTATAGTCTAGAGGTGTTTTCTTAGTTACAACAATATAGTAAAGGGTTGAAAAGAATCTCCACTAAATAATTTCAGCACAAAGACAATTATTTAAACAGGGAAATGAAAACCATACATCTCAGTTCCACAGAGTAAAACACAATGATTTTTTTTTTTTTTACTGCGGAAGTACAGAAAGTAAATAGGTAATCAGTTTACAGTATGTAAAGAGACTATTAAACTTACAAAACAGGTGCAATGATAAGAGTTTCAAGAACCCAGGGGGCAGTGTCCCCGAGTACAAATGCCCCATGTGGGTTACATGTTCATGATGTCTTGCTTGTATCGATCATGACATGTACTGGAATAGCAGGTGTACCTACCTGTTTTACTTTTGTGATACTGCAGGCTTTGTACCGCTTTAAATATCAATTCTGTAAATCACAGACAGAAGAACTAACTCCACAAACAATTCCCTATGTTTCTGAAACTGTACTTGTTCACCTCTCTGGAGTCTAAACCAGCACATGTGTAAAAATAAAATCATTCTCCCACCGCTGTAACCTCTAATAAAGAAAACAATCCTTCAAAATGGTTTCTTCCTCCCTGTCTGGACATTTAGTGTAAGCGCCTCTCTTCAAGGACATTACCTTAGTATGTACACATCATCATTTCGCAGAACCTGACAATTATGAGGTAACAAGCAGAATACATCTTCAAACGTGTCTGGATTCACTGCACCTAAACAGGCGTTTTAGTTCAGTGCAGTAACAATAACCAATATTTTCAGTATAGCATCTTTAGTCTCAGCTTCAAGAAGTACCAGATAAATCAAATCAATGCTGCAAAGGACATTACCTTTTGGACAAAGACTTAAAACTTTTAGGTACAAATAGAAAACCTGAAGTATGGAACACCAGCCTGGAGGTTAAAGATATCTTATATGTAAAGAATGAGTTACCTAGATGAGTGCATATCAGTATACACCACCATGTCCTCCAGACCACCATGGATATTCCGGAGAACCACTACATAGAGAAGAGGGGGTCTTTCCAATGTGGAAGCAGTGTGATCTATCAGATGGATGTGCAAAGTTAAGGATATTACTGATGAAGGCAAAACCAATGGTATAACAGTCTACAGCTCACAGTTTAATAAATGTCACAGGTAGGCAGCATTTGCACAGGGTGTTGAGCTCATAATGCCATGGAAGACTGAGGTTTGGTAATCTACATTATGGTGCTTGGCACACTACAAATAAATATCACATCTGCATCACATGCAAAGGCATTAATAACACACATACTGAATATCTGAGGAGCATATTCAAAGCCTTCTAAATTTAACAGTCTATCTGCAACATAGATGTTTTTACTCTGTCGATGCTTCAGATAAGCTGGGCGGATCTAGGCACCCTGGCAATGGAGGAGCTGATCAGGGAAGAATAAAAAGGGGCTGCCCATCTCAGGGTGGAGGGAGTTGTTTGAGTTTTGCTACAGACTTGCCCACTGGTTGAAGGCTCAGAGATGCAGCATCTGCAACAGATACTCTGAAACATGCAAACTTACTAAGGAAAAAGTGTGTAAAGCACTTCAGAACACTACGGGTGAGCAGAACTTAGCATTTGCTTTGCATAATTCTAGTAAAGCACCAAGCTGTCAAGCTAATGAGGAAGGGAAGCATCACAAAAAATCTCCAACTCTCACCTTCCTCTGCCATTCCTAGAATGTTGGAAGTCAGAGAGAATGAAAGAGCCTATTGATACTGCAGGACTGATGGTATATTTGTAGCAGAGTATGAGGTTTCACATCTGCATGCATTTCTAACTGAAATTCTTGATGATCTGGTAGAAAACCACACATTCCATGAGGATCAGACCAAAAATTATGAGGCAAAATCAGGACATTTGAAAGCTATGCTGAATGTAAAAGCTGTCAAATGACTTTAGAGATCTCCACATATTTCTGCATACGTTGTGTAACAGTACCTTCCAAACTACATGCGTAAAAATCTCTAATTATGTTCTAAGTTCAAAGTGAAAAGTATGAGAGAGGTAAGCCATAATGTGGGAAACCATTGCAGCTGTTTACCAGTTTCATATTCTGAGCTTCAATAGTCTACTTTAAAGCAGGATCCAAAAAAGTGAAGTGTAATAATTTTTCCTAAACTTGTACACATAGGCAGTACACAGAAAAGAAGCAATGGCTGGGATTTATTGAAAGTAGTACAACAGCACAACTCACCCTGCACTGCTTTTCCATTTTGCAATTCAAAGTCGTGTATATTTCCATAAGGGCAACATCTCTAACAGGAAATCTGTACGACTATGGCATAACAGTTAAGGTCTTCACCTCATAGACACAAAGCACAGGGTTTAATACTGACCTTGGGTTACTGACTAGGATTAAAATGGCCCTTCGGGGCAGTTAGCCTAGTATTCACCTATAAACCTAAGCAGTTGAATGCCTTACAAATTTGTGCCACAGAGTAGCACAGGTCCTAACAGACCACACAACAGAATGTATCTCATCCCCCCCAAACACGCAGACACACACTTACCTGCATACAGTCACACACACACAAAGAACTGTCGCACTGTAGCGAACTCTGGTGCTATTAGACAAAGCTATGTGGAAGAGAGCAACACCACATATCATAGCTGTGCTGTAACTTGCCACCACATTGACAGCATAGATCTCACACACACACACACACATATATACTACCTGCACTGACACATGAGCATTATCAAACTGAGAAACAGACTCTTACACACATCCAGCATGTGCATAATTTGCAACCACAACCTCTCTGTTCATACAAGCCCCAGGTCATGTCAAGCAGTGGTCATTGACCACACACACACACACACACACACACACACACACACACACACACACACACACACACACACACACACACACACACACACACACACACACACACACGTATTCACACATACACGCAGAGCCCTTCTCATAACATATCTATCTACCACACAGACAGCACATACACACAATGCAACCAAGACTTCTCCACTCATACAAGCCACAAGTAACCTCAGCCAGTGGTCATCCACCTCATACAGACATTCACATGCACACACTGTCTCAACACGCATTTATGCACATGCCCTCACAGGCCTGCTCATGCACTGCCCCTTTATGTGCGTGCGCACGCGCACACACACAAACAGCCAAACACACCCATGTAAGCATTTGTTACTACTTACCTGGATTGGCAGTCTGCTCATGGTAAAATTGTTCTGCTTCCCTTGCAAAGATTCCCCTACTGAAATGCACAGGTGCATGCTATTATCTAGTGGTGCATACCTGTGCATTCTCTATAATGTTGTATAGGGTCACTTGTGTAGTATGGAGTTTAGGATCCTTACTGATTTTGTATTCTAAAGGGGCAGAAAACTGGGCTACTTATGGGCCTTATTAATCATAAATGCTTCAATCCAAAAAGGTTTAGGAAAGGCAACATACATTTTATACACAATATTTCGAATAAGGTTAAATATATAAAAAAATGGAAAACAAGTACATTTCAACTCTGAAATATATATAACTACAGATGACTGATGGGTCAAGGCATACTGTAACAGGTTTACACAGAGAAAACAACTTGAGATCAATATAAATTCTGCATCATAATTTGCTAAAAATTGGGACACTGTATTGTGCAACACGGAACGAAAGCTAAAGATCAACTTCATGTGCAGCGATGAAGCCCCATTAGAAGACAAAGCAATAGTGTGAAAAATGAGTCTAGGTTCCAGAGCAACAGAAAGAAACAGGACAATCAAATTAAGAACGTTAGAACTAGGAAATTCAAGTGGGACTTGAAGGACCTTGAAACGCAACAAGATTTTAAATGGACATGAAAACCCAAGCACCCAAAAATAAATCACTACATTTATGCTTGCACAAAGGAAACAGACACCAAAGGTGAAGGAACAGCTGGGGGGGAGGGGGGGGGGGGCGATTTCAAGCAGGCCATCAGTTCTCCTTTTCTAATGAGCCCCTGATTCATGTTTAAACAAAAGGATGATCACTAAAAAGTGAAATCAAACCCGAAAAACAGGAAGGGAGAAGCAGCAGGGGCCTGGAGGTGGCCGTAGGCTACAGTGCAGTCACAATACTTCTGATTATTGTTTATTGGTTACAGAAGGATCCCTTCTCGGTAAAAGTCCTCAGTATGTCCCTTTAGATAAAATCATCTTGTTCAAATTTAAAGGGGACTGGCACAACTTTATATGCAAATTAAATCTGTACTATTTTGTTTTTTTTTTTTTGTTTACGTTCTGCCAGACATGCATGTGAAAATGTTTTTTTGAATATACTAGTAAGCTAAAGAGTAAACGTTCTCACATCTTCATTAGTTCTGTGAAGCATTCTTGAAGAATCACAGTTATGAGAATCTGTATCAGCTGGGAACAAAATGTATAAAGCACAATCTAATTTAAAAGAACAGGAAAGATTAAGCATTGCTAATTTGGCGACTAGCAACACCATTATGCCTGATCACTGCAGACAAGAGCAGCAATATTATGAATGACTGTCACAATGACAGATTATTGCATGTTTATCTTAGAGGTTCCCAGGCTTATCTGTTAGAATGCGACCCATTTACACAATTTAAGAAGAAATGTTTTTAGTTACTTGAATTCTGTTGTGAAAAGACAATCATTTCTGAACTTAGAGCAACTTTCTTGAAAGAAAGCTCTAATTTTACACCTAGAATACTTGGTCTACATAAAATCTACCTTTAATTAATTTATTTATTTTGTTTGTTTACCGGGTAATGTCTGACTTGGCATGATGCCCATTTTCAGTTGAGGCCCAGGGAGAAAAGCTCCATACATACAGACAGACAGTATTAAACAATAAAATTGAACACGTATTAATCAACAATGTACAATGCAAGTCATTAAAGAAATGAGTTATATAATAATTAGCAAATAATTAACAAATTTAACAAAAAAATGGCACAGTTAGTGATAAAAACTGGCCGCATGAGTTAATAGTGAGAACAGTGTGATACAGTAATTGCAAGACAGAGAAATGCAGTGTACATAATAAAGACAAAGCAGTATATGTGTATACATTGCTAACTGAAACTGAATGTAGAATCAAGATAGCCTTCGGCAGTTAAAAGTTGTAACTGTGAGAATGAGATAGTTTAGGGTAATGTAAGGGAGTAGTAGGGTATCTTAACCAGGAGTATGGCAGCTGCACAGCCAGTGTTTTGCTAGATGTTCCTTAAGGAGGTTTTTAAACTCATGAATGCTGAGGTTTTTTTTGCAATAGGTTGAGGAAGTGTGTTCCACAGTTTGGCAATTTTATGTGGAAAAAGGGAGGTGCATTGTGTGTTGTGGGCTTTGGTAATCTTTAACAATAGTTTATTTGAGAATCTTAGAGCTCTAGGCTTGCTGTTGGGTTGGACTAGATTGGTGAGTGCCGGGCAGTTGTTAGGTTTGTGAACTCGGACTTACTCAGCACCCACCAAGACCAACAGTTAGTATACAGGACAGCATTTTGCAAAATTGTGTCAGAGCATTTTATTAACAGCTTGTTTCTTTTGCACGTTGTATTACAACGTATATCAAAGATTTAGAGAAACCTGTATGACAAATTAAATGAGAGCTTGAAAGTTAGTCACATTCTGGACAAAGGTGACATGGCATCAGCATATACACACACACACACACATATATATATATATATATATATATATATATATATATATATATATATATATATATATATATATAAACACACATACACATACATACATATATATGTATATATGGATTCACTAGACAATCTCAAAATACTGAAATGTTGAATTTCAGTATTTCGAGACTGTATAGTCGAAACTCCAGAAACCTGAAAACTCACAACCCCAAAAATCACAATCGCGACCATACACACAGGGTTCTATGTCAAATAAACGAACCCTTGAAATGTCGATCGTCATATGGCCGAGACCATATGATCGACATTTCAAGTGTTCGAAGGTTGACTTTAATGGCGCCGTATAGTGCAGAATGGGAGAATTTCCCTTTTCTGCACTGAAGTGGTGTCTCGGAGTTGGTATATTTAAGTAGGAGAGGTGTGGGGGGGCGCAAGGTGGCTTGCCCCCCTGCTTGCACTGTGAATGCATGTTTTTCTTTTTTTTTTTTTTTTTGTTATATATTCGACCTTTCAAATATCGACCAAATGGTCTTGAACATATGGTATTCGACATTTTGACAGTTTGAATATACAACATAGACCCGACACACACGCCATCACACAAATAAACACAGATACACATACCTAACTACACCATAACAAACAAAATACACACAAATACAACATAACATACAAACACACACCTACCCTATCTATAAAAGCAGGGGGGCAAGCCCCCCTGCACCACCCATGTGGGGGCCTACACCCCCCAGACCCCTTCTACTTATATATATATATATATATATATATATATTTATTAACTCCGAGGTCGCACTAAACACACAAAAATCACCACTACACACACTCGAACAGACTAAAATCCCTATCCAATACCCTTATGTAAACACCACTCACCTGAATCCCCAGCTAAATCCACAAACTGCACCGAACGTCACGAACGTGACACCACGACAGCGGATTCGACACTTCCGCATTCGAGTTAGTGCAGTTTCATGTAACTGCACTTTCGACTATTCTAGTGAAACCATACCTACTCAGAAGTGATCTCTGCCTAAGATACAAAGCTATGTCAAACCCAGAGCTGTCGGACATGCTCCACTTAAAGTAATCCCAATCCCTCTGAGCTACATGCTCTAGGGACCTAAACCTTGTCACCACAATAAACAGAACATGCTGGAGGGATAGATTCCTGCCCCAGAGACTCCCCATACTCTGGAACAAACTACCTATCTATATCAAACAAAGATCCTCATTAGCAGTCTTCAAGAAAAATCTTGATGACTGGATGGGAAATAGGAAATTCACCCCAGGGATCACTTCTGTGGCTCTGTTCGACAGGGGCACAGGAAAATAATTTTCTTTGGTGGCGAAAGCCTGGGTACCCTTTTGGCTAGGCTTATATAGGCCCTAGGGCCAATAGTCTAGGACCTACCTATGAACCTATACATACATATATATATATATATATATATATATATATATATATATATATATATGTATATGTATATATATATTTTTTCTAAATCCTTCTGCCTTCATGGATTATTGCCACTGCTACTGCACTTCATGTGAGCAGAAAAATGGTCATTACAAGTGATAACTGTTAAGTACAATCCAGCAAGTCAAATCAATACGACAGACACAGCATTTTTTTAAGAGAGTAGTGACTTTTTAAGCACTGATTATGAATTCTGTACTAGTTTGTGACAAGCCTGCTTGCATGGTGTTAGTATGGAATTACTCTGACAAACTGAACACAAGGGCTTTAACAAACACTGCTTTTTAAAATAATAAGTATTGTAGTCTAAAGTAAGACCTGTTTCCAAGCTGGTAAATGTATTTTCATAGTAGATACAGCAGCATGTTAAGAATTCTTAAAAGAAGCACAAAGCATTGCTTTGTCACTTTTGTGTTTAACTTCTGTGCAATTACCACTGTACCTATATTATCATAATCTCTGTGTACTTATTTTATAATGTTTTCTGTACTGACATGTCTAACCTTCTACGCATTTCATTTAATGCTGTTAACTGTTTATGTATGTAATTATTTATCGTCTTTGTCTCATAACCTGGGAAATGGCTGAAAGGGGTACTGAACCAGTCAAGTCACATGATCAACAATACATAAATAAATATAACTTTTGTCAATGTAATGCATGGGCCAATGCTGTGAACATTAACTACTGATGGAGAAATTGTACCATGCAGCTCGCTGACTATGCAAGAAATAGACTTTTGGTGACGGTACTTGCTCTTCCTGGCGAGTTACAGCTGTGCTAGGTTTGTTATTGTGAAAGCAGTTCATCTTAATGTTAACATCTGTATATAAAATAAACAGAGAGGGATTTAAAGAATGGATAGTGGGAATTATCTGGGAATTATTAGGGAAGATAGAATTTTATTCTGAAAATATAGATAGGGAGTGGGATAAAATTAAAGTGGGGTTTAAAACTAGGGTGTAAATGAAAGAGATATGGTTAGGAAGTAAAATTGTTTAGAGGGCCTGACAAAGATTAAAGTATTGCAGAATAGTGGGAATCTCACAGAACAAGAAGTGCAATTGCAGAGTGCTACAGTAAAAAGGTGCATCTTGATGACCAGCTTGAGTTTAGAAAGATTGCTGTTAAGCAACTGTTTTTGATAATAGCTCGAGCGCACAAAAACAAAGGCAATAGGTGTAAACTATGTACCCACACACAAACTGGTTCAGCAATACCCATATTTATAAGGGCATAATAAAATGAAGTACTTAAGGGCATGGATTAAAAAGGATTCTGTTATGGCAGGTAAGGATATGTGGACAGAGGCTAAACAAAAGACAATGCACAAACTGAGAAACTGGAAGCTCTGTTTTATAGATGTGGGTAGAAAGATACAGTGAAAATGTTTTTAGTCCCTTTAATTTTATATACTGGTCAGGCATATTTTTTATTAATCCGAGGATAGCAATTAATAAAGAGCTGAAAGATTTTATCTGGGAGAGGAAGAAGACACGAGTCAAGTGGGATAAGTTGATCTCTTTCCAACAGAATGTGGTGGTTTGGGATTACCTGATTTGCATGGGGGTATTTCAGAGTTTCATAGTTAAGACTTCTACACATTAGATTATAGCTTTCTGCTTATGCTAACTGGAAAAAGATGATGATGAAATGGGGGACCTCAAGAAACTAGGAGAGACTCGGATTTTGGTTACAGATCCTTAAGATGAACAACAATAACCACACAGATTATATTCCTAAAGTAGCAAAACGTATTCTAAGAGCTAAGCTAACATGGGAATGGAGAAAGTAAGTTCTGATGACAGTCTTCTTCTTTCGGCTGTTCCCATTAGGGGTCGCCACAGTGGATCATCTGTTTCCTTTTCTTCCTGTTCTCTGCATCTTGCTCTGTCACACCAACCACCTGCATGTCCTCTCTCACCACATCCATAAACCTTATCTTAGGCCTTCCTCTTTTCCTGTTACCTGGCAGCTTCATCCTTAGCATCGTTTTCCCAATATACTCTGCATCCCTCCTCAGCACATGTCCAAACCAACGTAATCATGCCTCTCTGGCTTTGTCTCCAAACCTTCCAACCTGGGCTGACCCTCTAATATACTTATTCCTAATCCTATCCACCCTCGTCACACCCAGTGCAAATCTTAACATCTTTAACTCTGCCACGTCCAGCTCGGACTCCTGCCTTTTTTTCAATGCCACGGTCTCCAACCCATATAACATAGCTGGTCTCACTACCTTCTTGTAGACCTTCCCTTTCACTCTTACTGGTATTCGTCCATCACAAATCACTCCTGACACTCTTCTCCACCCACTCCATCCTGCCTGTACTCTCTTCTTCACCTCTCTTCCACACTCACCATTACTCTGAACTTTTGATCCTAAGTATTTAAACTCATCCACCTTCGCCTCCCAACATCCTCACCATTCCTCTATCCTCCCTCTCATTCACACACACATATTCTGTCTTAGTCCTGCTGATCTTCAGTCCTCTTCTCGCTAGAGCATATCTCCACCTCACCAGGGTCTCCTCCACCTGTTCCCTACTCTCACTACAGATCACAATGTCATCTGCAAACATCAGTCCACAGGGACTCCTGTCTGATCTTGTCTGTCAACCTGTCCATCACCACTGCAAATAAGAAAGGGCTCAGAGCTGATCCTTGATGTAATCCCACCTCCACCTTAAACACATCCGTCACTCCCACTGCAGACCTCACCTCTGTTACACTACCCTCGTACATATCCTGTACCACTCTTACATGCTTCTCTGACACTCCCGACTTCCTCATACAAATTCCACAACACTTCTCTAAGCACCCTGTCATATGCTTTCTCTAAGTCCACAAAGACACAATGCAACTCCTTCTGACCTTCTCTGTACTTTTCCATCAACACTCTAAGAGCAAACATCGCATCTGTAGTGCTCTTTCCTGGCATGAAACCATACTGATGATCACTAACCATCACCTCCCTTCTTAACCTAGCTTCCACTACTCTTTCCCATAATTTCATGCTGTGACTGATCAGTTTAATCCCTCTGTAGTTACTACAGCTCTGCACATCACCCTTATTCTTAAAAATCAGTACCAAAACACTTTTTCTCCATTCCTCAGGCATCCTCTCACTTTCCAAGATTTCATTAAGCAATCTAGTTAAAAAAACTCCACTACCATTTCACCTAAACACCTCCATGCTTCCACAGGTATGTCATCTGGACCAACAGCCTTTCCATTCTTCATCCTCTTCATAGCTATCCTTACTTCCTCCTTGCTAATCCACTGCACTTCATAATTCACTATCCGCACATCATCCAACCTTCTCTCCCTCTCATTCTCTTCATTCATCAGCCCCTCAAAGTACTCTTTCCATCTCCTCAACACACTCTCCTCACTTGTGAGTACATTTCCCTCATTATCCTTTATCACCTTTACCTGCTGCACATCTTTCCTAGCTCGGTCCCTCTGTCTAGTCAATCAACACAGGTCCTTTTCTCCCTCCTTAGTGTCCAACCTTTCATACAACTCTTCATATGCCTTATCCTTAGCCTTCGCCACCTCTCTCTTTGCCATGCACCTCATCTCCTTATACTTCTGTCTACTTTCTTCATCTCTCTGACAATCCCACTTCTTCTTTGCCAACCTCTTTCTCTGTATACTCTCCTGTACTTCCTCATTCCACCACCATGTCTGCTTCTCGTCCTTTCTCTGTCCAGATGTGATACCAAGCACCTTTCTAGCCATCTCCCTTACTAGCTCTGCTGTAGTTACCCAGCTATTCGGTAACTCTTCACTGCCACCCAGTGCCTGTCTTAACTCTTCCCTGAACTCCACCTCACAATTACTCTTTTTCAATTTCCACCATTTGATCCTTGGTGTTGCCCTCACACTCCTCCTCCTCTTCTTGCTCACCAATGTTATCATACAAACCACCATCCTATGCTGCTTAACTGCACTTCCCCCTGCCACCACTTTACAGTCTCCAATCTCCTTCAGACCGGCCCTCCTACATAAGATATAATCCACCTGTGTGCATCTTCCTCCACTCTTGTATGTCACCCTATGCACCTCCCTCTTGTTAAAATACGTATTCACCACAGCCATGTCCATCCTTTTCTCAAAATCCACTACCATCTGACCTTCTGCTATCCTTTGCTTAACACCATACCTACCCATCACTTCCTCATCCCCTCTGTTCCCTTCACCAACATGCCCATTGAAATATGCTCCAATCACCACTCTCTCACCCTTGGGTACAGTCATCACCACTTCATCCAACTGTTCTGATGATAGTGATGAGTGCAATTAGGGGTACACAAAATAGGCAAAAGGGGGATGGAATTTACTTGTGAAAACTGGTAAAGGAACCAGGGTATTGAGAGCAAATAATTTGAGAGGGAAAGATAATAGAATGGAAAGAGGCCAAAAATTCAAAGACTGGCAAAAAGAAAGAAATGGGGGGGGGGGACATAAGTGATAGATTAGCAATGGTAGTGTTTTTTAGTAGAATCTAGAACAGAAGCTACTGTTAACAAAGGGATGATTAGTAAAGCATATAAAATATTGCATGATAACTATAGGAATCAATCAGAGGAGGTTAGAAAGGATTCGGATGACAGAATGGATCAGTAATGCACAAAGAAACAGTGGAAAGATATGTATGGCTCCCAAATATGCAACAAAGTATAGAAGATTACAGATCTTTGCTTGACAGTGTTTGCATTAAGTATTTTTATATCCCAAGTAGACTCCAAATTTTCTTCCTCAGGTAGACTGCAAATGTTGGACACATGATGGGGAAGAAAAAGCTAACTGTGAACATATTTGAGTTGGCAGACTTTAAAGATTCCCTGCACACTACTCTGTCAGAAATACTGGGTGAGCAAATTGGTGTAAATAAGGTCATTTTGTTAAGCTGCGACACAGAATCGGAATTGCCTAGATGCAGTAAGGCCTTGCTGAGTTTAATTCTGATATTTGCCAAAAAGACAATTACTAGAAAATGGAAATCAATGTCTAAACCAAGTGTACTAGAAGTAGTGAATATAGCAACATAGATAAACGAACTAGAAGTGGGATCTTTAGAAACAGGTAGGAGCAAATTACTTAGAAAAATGGGAATTGTGGGAAGAATACATGCAGAATAAGGTTTTGGAGGAGGAATGAGGTTCAATGGAAGGCAGGAACTGAATGAGCTGTGTAATGTTTGACTGACAATGGCTGTATAGATTATAAGTGATGCATAATGTTTGCAACTGAAAATATGTCAATTATGGTTTGCTTTCATTTATACAAATGTATGATTGCCTATGTCTTAAGTGGTAATTCAATAAGGATGCATCTTGTTTAAAAAAAAAAAAAATATCTGCATATAAAATAGTGAATAAACTAAGCGCAATGAACTCCAACTTTCAGTTCAATACATTTTTAATATGAACAGACTTGATAATTTGCAACAGCATATTATATCACCCATGGTACCAAGATAAAGGCATTTTTCCCATTTTTTTGTCCCTGCTGCCTGCTGACCACTAGACCTGCTGTCCGTCAATTGGCCCATTTATTCCCCATCACTGTAGTAAGAGCTGACTGTGAGGGTCTGTCGCTGAGGCAGCCACTAAGGAGTAACACTGTTTAGTCCCCATATCAGTGCATGCTTGCTCACATTCAGGGGAGTTGGTATTTAATAGCCCTCTGCAATGCAATCTATATGCCATATAATGTGATCAGCCGGCCTTGGTCCCTTGTAGACAAGCACCTCCATATGATCCCTGGTCTCCAACAGGAGGGATTCTACTGTGGACACTGTGCTTGGGAGCATGTGTTGTCACACACCCAGAAGAGAAAGATGAGCAGGTTTAAGATTTGTTTATTCATCATCTTCCCCATGTCAATTCCAAAAAACACCTGAACTGCTAATCAAACCCAGGTCAATTGTGTCATAATCAGGGCTTTACTCCTGAAGTCCAATGGAGCTGGTGCTCACAGTGTTAAGATGCAAACATTATTCAAGATACGGCAACATAAACCATGAGGTCCTGGGAGACTGACATTTTAAATATTCACTTACAGGAGGTACTGCTTGAAACCAGTTATGTGTGGTCACCTGTTTTTAGTTTTACTTAAACCAACATTTCTGCTTTTTTTAAGGAAACAAATGACACATCAGTAATGTGTCTCAATACTCTGAATCCTTGTACAGGGGGACTAAGCCCTTACTGCGATTCAGGAGACCAGAGTTCAATTACCTGCCAGGTGCTGAAAGAGCCAGGCAGGAAGGGAGAGGAGTGAAGGGGCATGATCCTCACCCCTCTCTTAGGAGTGGGGTAGGGAAAATAGTAAATGCTCAGACCACTGACCCCAGCTTTTTTTGCTACCATGCAACATTAAGTGTGTGTTATTCCGGACACTCCGATATTGCACTGAGCACCTTCTGCATTTCTGGCCAGATCTCTTGCACTCCTCACAGCCTTGCCACATAGGAACTATCATCCCAGTACACATATCTACAGAAATGGATACAAACTCTCCAGAAGGTATGTCCACCAGATTCAGTACTTCCACAGAGTGGTCCTTTCCACCTTTGATACTGTCTCCTGTCAAAACCACCATTTCTTCATCTAAGTGGCTGGAAAAATGACCAGGACATGTTTGAGGCAATCGGAAAATCATTTTCCATAGCTTCAACCAAACCTCCACCACATCCAGACTTATTTATTTAAATTCTGTTAACTGGGTAGATAGGCTGGACTAATTACACATGTTCCAGGTGCAGTGGACAAAACACACAGGAATTCAAACATTCGAAAGAGATTAACATTATAAATTGAAAAGATATGACGTAATTTGTGAAATACATGAGTGCTGTGCTACAGAGAGACATTGTTAGCATCCAGTCTGCTATACTTTGTTAGCAGATGATTTGTCTGTTCTGGTAGACTGTGGAATTGTGTGAAACCATAAAGCTTGATTGCATTGGAGTTATTTTGCTCTGGAAGGATTTGTTGTTAGTAGACATTAACCTACACTGTCAAGTATCATTATATAATTTATTCTGTCTGATGCAATCCATTAGAATGCATCTTCCAAACATGTACTATTATCTGAGGAAGTGTATCTGGAGATGTATATTATAGTCAGAAAGTTTTATGTTCACTTCCTTTAACTTTAGTTATCAAGAATTCTGATTCGTCAAAAGATGAGATGAAAATATGACACTTTCTTAGGTGAAAGGCTACACAACTTCTATTCTTCCTGTTCTTTTGGATAGTTTTATCTGCTTTGATAATCATCTAGTCCGATGATGTTTCCTCTTCACTTATTTTTAATTTTTATTCAAACTTCTGTAACATAAAATATCAGGTTTATAACAGTCTGACTGTGCAAGTCGGCTCACTTGTTGCATATTTTGAGACTTTAATGCATACTTAAGTTGTAGTGTGCTGGTTTTATGTCTCCACTAAGTAGATGATTTACTAGCAGTGACATATGTTATTATAGTCTGATATACTTTATAGCTTATGTTCTTTTCTCAAAGAATTTTTTCTTTTTTGTGGGGTTAAAGACTTTAGTGTTATGAAACTGATACAGTACAGAGTTGATTATCTGAACGTCGATTATCCAAAACATCAGTTATCTGAACGTAACCTTCCAAAATTTTCGGTAGGAAAAATCACAAATTCTAATATGCAAACGTTATACGTATTCACTTGTGCATGCTTTTTGTGCTTGTAGCCCGCTCACGTGTGAAAAATATTCTTTACTGTCCACTGGAATCTCTGAATGGTTGAAAAGTATATTCCCTGCATGCAGAAAAAACAAGATTTTAGAAGTTTTTTATCGGGTTCAATGTATGTTTGATGATCCAAACCACCCTGGGTCCCAATTAGTTTGGATAATCGTGTCTCTCCTATATTATCAGTCAATTGTGATGACACTGTTATACTGTAGATTATCTATAGCATGTGCAGAAAGGTAAGGAAGTTTTACTGAGTTGGACAGTAATGTAATGCTGTAATTACTGGCTAGCCTTACTACACTTGACACACATGGTGATAATAAATGTGTGTTGATGTGCTATTACTTTGTTGTGCGTGTGTGTGTGGTTAAAGCTTTGAAGACTAAGTGCTGTTGAGGTGTATTAAAGTTATATGCTTACAAATGTACACACGAGAACTGGATTTGTAACAGTATAAATGGTTTGTGCTTCTGAGTAGTTGTAAACTGTATTTGTATTATTTTGAAAGCTTTGAAGACTAAGTGCTGTTGAGGTGTATTAAAGTTATATGCTTACAAATGTACACACGAGAACTGGATTTGTAACAGTGTAAATGGTTTGTGCTTCTGAGTAGTTGTAAACTGTATTTGTATTATTTTGAGGTTATACTCTGGTACTGTGCATGCTTGAACAGACCAGGTATTCTTATAGTGCAATTCATTAAATCATATTGCAGCAAGAAACGTTTTCTTCTTCTCTAACTGTTGCACTTTTGAATCGGTACTGTACTTACTAAAGCTAGGAATAGTGAGTTTGAAAGCATAAGTTTAAGAAACTACTAACGGGAAAATAATTGGGAGTCAGGGAAGAAAGCATGACAGGAGCAAAGCAGGCACAGCCAGTGCAGTATGTAGTAAAACAAGTGCAGTTTGTTCATTATAATAACCACTTCAGTAAAGCAGTGTACAAAAAATCTGCAGACTGCACCAATAACTACTGTTGTCAAGTACATCTGCAAAATCCATTAACACCACATACGTTATTCAGACTTCCGTGCCCTGAATAAGCATCAGAGCAAGACAAGCGGAAACACTATGCAGAAAACAATGCCTGGGCAGTCATTACTTTGTCTGTTAGGGCTGCCTGGCAGAAGATGAGCTAATGTTTTTGCAGAGAAATTGCAACTGAAGTGTACAACTCTACCACGCAAAGTTTACTGCAGCACAATTAGGGACACGTGCACCTATCGACCAAGGCAGGCACAAAACAGCACACACTGTCACACAAGCGTGGTAATAGAAAGATAGACCAGAAATTCTCCAAGCATGGGCAAGGGCAAACAGTAACAAGGCCAGTCTGCCAGTTACACTAACATCCAGCTATTATTAATTTAAGGATTTTGGGATGGTCTAATGAATGTCACACAAATTGTGCTACTTAAGATATATTCAGGACAATATATGTATCTGCAAACTCAATGACTGCTGCCACAAGACTTTGCATTCTAGTGTAATATCACCAGAAGATTAAACATCTTGAAAAGAAAGCATTGAGGAGTAGAAGTTGTACTGACATTCTAAAAGTTGACCCCCTTCCTACCTGCTGATCTCAGTCAGGCCCACATCCTTTAGGGCTGCTTAGAGACACTCAACAGTCTACAAGAAGCAGGACTAGTACTGTGTCCCTTAGCAACAAAGCAACAATAGCAGTTACTGACAGGAGAGCTGGCAGAATGCATTTTTTTGAAACAAAACTGACTAGTGCTTGCAAAGAAACAGGTCTGCTTAGGCAGTACTCCTCAAAAAAAAAACAAACTATGGAGAGAAAAGAAAGCAGACCTCCATAGAAAACAGAATTGTTCAAACATTGCTTCCTGCAGCAAACTATGCCTGTGTCTGTTGGACTACTGCATGTTTTACTTTAGTACATACATATTTAATTCATGAGGCTCTTAGACATTTACAAAAATGTATTCCACAATTCTTTACTGCAGTATAAAGACTAGAGCAGTACAAGCTTGTGAACACCTCTTCAAACTCAAAGATTCAGAATTTGCTTAAAACATTTGGTGTAAGGAGGAGCTGGGTTATTTTTTCCTTTTTCATACAGTCCCATAAGCTGACAAAAATGATAAAATGTTGGCATAAATAAGAGAAGCCTTTACAGAAGTTTACTTATTTTGTGCATTGTTACATGTGATTTATACTGCATTCACACCCTACTAGACACAGACTACAACAGTACTGTAAACTGTGTGTGTGTGTGTGTGCGCGTTATTTGAATTTAGTCAAATGTTCATTATAAAGATGTTTACACAAAATGTGGCAGACCTCAGTTCTTTACTAGTAAATAACTAGTTTTATGCACATGCTCTCATTTTAACTGGCAGGTCAGTAGTATCGCTGCGGGGGATAGTTTTAGTTTGTCCAAATGTTCTTCTACAAAAGTTCACACAAGTAAAGATGTACCAAAATTCTTTACTGCAGATTTTCACCTGACTTCATACTACGAACAATGTTGCTTGGCTGTACAAAATATATGTATGTCTGCATACTCCACTCCAGATTACTCAGGTGAGCACTGAAGAAGGTTCTGCAATTTCCACACAATTTTAGCAGCAGTTTTCTTAATTTTCCTGTGGCACGGTTTGGTTACTTACCAGTAGGATGAAACTGTGGATGTAAGCAGCAGAAATAAGATTCCTTTGTAGGGCAGCTGGGCACAGGCTCCATGATACAGTGTGAATCTCAGCAGCCTGAGGGAATATCAGAGTATAACCACTACTCCTGGGCATCCAGTGAGAATAGCCCCTGGGCAGTTTCCATGAGAGGTGTACAGGACATTTTACATTTTATTTGAAATGTTTAAGAGATTGCATCTCTCTGCTTGTCTAAGAATGGTCAGGAATCCCCTGGATGACCTGAAGACTGTTTTTAGAGACAGGAAAGTTGGCTCAGCTTGTTCTCCTCTAGATGCTCACCAGGATAAGTGATTTAGAAAACAGATGGACTGGATGGCTGCTACATACGTGGAAAGAGTCACACAACAGCAGAAACACGGATGGGATGAGGGAAGGGCATTTATTTTAAAATGAAGTCTCAAACAGCAAATCAGTCTGGGTATTGTTAGGGAATAATTTTATGTTTTAATGGTGGAATGGTGGTAACCAGGGTACAGGCTATGGAACCACTAAAGAAAGAGGATAATGTTAAGAAGTCATGAGTGTGCCCTTTGAAATGGACAGTCTACTTCCATATATAAAAAGTCTATACCATGTTTCTAGTTTGGATCAGACAACAAATGCAATATTTTTTACTCACATTTTCTTTTATAACAACTTGCATCTCTTCACCACAGTTCCTGTCATTTTCACATACAAATTCAGAAATTTTCTGCACACTGTCTAGCAAGCCTGGTGTCATTTTGTGCAAGGCATTTTTTAAAGAACAATGTATTTTTTTTTTTTTTTTTCAAGTAAGACAAGGTGGATCTCTATAAACACGTTACTACTTTTTCTTATCTCGTTTTCTTCCACCTTGAACCTAAAAGGTGAATTCTGTTCGGTGTTCTACCCCAGTCAACAAATTTAGTTTTGTATGTGTATACATAAACACACACGCACACACACATATATATATATATATATATATATATATATATATATAAAATGTGTGCATGTGTATTTAATATATTGATGTACAGATATCCATCTTTAGATATACGGATGTACAGATAAATATATGCTCTACATCTGTATGGATTTGACTAGCAGAATTCTAAGTAAGCAACATTTGAATGATAAAACTGTTTTATTGACCCTGCAGTGCTATGGTTGGTCAAGTAAGCCTTCATTTCATTGTCATGTGTCTTTAATTTGACAGCTACTGGTATCAGAAATGCAAAGAATTACAAAAGTGCACATCTGCACTGACAAATACTTGGTCTGTGTTACAATGGGCGGCTGTAACTGATAAATAAAATAACCGACATTCAAAAAAAAAAAAAAACAGAGCACTTCCAAAGCAGGTGGGTATATTGTACTTATAATACTTGCTTTCCCGTTTTACACAGTGATGGATGGTTAATGCTATGATATTATACTTACAGATGGTGCTGCCATTTGTGTCAGCCCAGGACATCAATAAAAACAACACAGCTTCCTACGCACGTCTGCGGCTTGCCGTCAATAATATCAGAATGTCACTGCCTCATTTACAGAGCTCTGCAAGTTAGACTTTACAGCAGCGGAAAAAACATAAGCTTATAAACTGTATTATTGGACAAGATAAACCTGTAAATCTGTCATCAGTACTGGGGGTTTCGAATTACTGGTGTACAGCTGAATCAACAGAAATAGTACACAGAAAGTCAGATGGTGATATCAGAATATTTTGTTTAAGGCTTCAACAAATGAAATGATCTCAAACACTAACAGAATGCTGTTGCAAAACTGTTCATTTGTACAGTGCGCATCCATAAAGCAAATAGATTAACACTGCCATCTTGAAGACGTTTCATTCACTTGTTAATTGCTCAGATGCAAACATCAGTGCAACCACTGAAGGCTATAACTCTGGAATACAACTGTACGGAATTCAGACAATGGAAGCAGACACAAGCAATGATGGAACAGAAATGGGAAAAGCTGCTAAGGAACTCACATTCAGAAGGGAAATGAAACAACAGACATTTGGTTGTTGCTTAACTACTTCATGGTGGTTCCCAAACCTTATTACGACTTTTCTGACTAAATTTTGTCATGCAGTGCAGCACATAGGGACAGCAGCATATCGCAAATGTTCATTTTTTACTTTGATAGGTTGTACCTATGTAACCATGTCAGAATGTATACAATTCAGTGTTGTTTGTCCACTTCTTTTTCCCTTTTTTTTTCTTTTGCATATGGAGTTGGGGTGTCACTTTAACAATGGCACATCATCTGGAGCCAATGTTTATACTGTCGTGCAGCTATCCCCATCATAGTTGTTCTTATACACCCACACCTACAGCCAATTTAGAGTGCTCAGTCCACCAACTGCATTGTCTTTGGTATGTGGGAGGAAACCAGTGCACCCAGAAAAAACTCACACAAACACAGGGAGGACATGCAGACTCAGCGTTGAACGCATCCATTTAATTTGATTTCTTCATTTGTTAACATTGTAAGAAAACTGGTCATCAAGGACACTCCTGCCACAATCTGGGCTGCAAGGGTAAATACACATGTGCAGTATAGACTTGTCAATCAACGCATGTCTTTAGGAAGTTGCAGAAAAAAACAGTACCTGTTAAAACAGGCATCGGTGAGTGGAAAGGACTGAGGTGTTTTCCACTGAGACGTTATACTGCCCTTTGAATAAGCATATGATGTAATGGCTCTGCTTTTACAGAGGAAAACATTCCTTTACCTAAAAATAAATGCTCTACATATAACTGCGCTGACACATCTAAGACATTTGTTAGGATTGCACCACATCTTCAGGAACTACACCCTAAGGAGGCTTGCTCTACAAAGAAATCACTTAACACTCTTCATTCTGTGTGGTATGCTGCAGTTTCTCCTTTTGCACAATGAAATGTGGGTACACTGTAATCTGTTCAAGTACTAAACCTGGTATTTAACATCCTCCTCCCCTCACAGCTGCTACACGGGACTGGATGAGAAGTCTACTGTAATGGCATCACAAAAGTCACCTGCTGGTACTTAACTGTCATGCCAATGGTCAGCACTGGCCCTGATGGGTTCATTTTAACGTCTAGATAATGAAACCACGAACAGCATGCACTGCTGAAACACACGAGGACAGCGCTCTGTATAACTGACTATGCAAATTATCTGCTTGCAGCTTCAAACAAAAGGCCCTCTTATACAGAGATAATATACAGTATTCACTCAGGGCCAGAGGGAAACGTACTCAAGGCCTATAATTAGCCTCCCTTTCTTAAGGGGATTGTTTTATATCCCTGGAGTAGGCCCTATTGGAAACTACATAATTAAAATATGTGCTCCATCAAAATAGTTATTCGACTCTCCCTTAATTTTAAAAATGTTGACAATGAAAACAGTTACTCATTTTATTTCCGAGTTTTAGGCTTTACTTATGCTAGCAAAACAGTATACTTGGCGCTGCAAATGTAGACGCAGAGTTGAAATAATGTCTGTTCATCAGTTTATACTAATTTATTATTCAGTTCAAGAATGCGCAGGTTAGGGTGAAGAGCACAAGGAATTGGTGGGATGCCAGTCAACAGATGGACACGTGCTGAAACATACATGTATATCTATGGACAGATCAGCACTGTCTGTGGAATGCAACAGGAAAAACAGATTCCAGTGAAAACCCACGAGTAAAGATGGAGAACATGCAAACACCTTAAAGGAGGCACCACAGCCAAGAAGTGAAATGGGCAGGAGGAGCCAAGTGCTATGACACAGCACTGCTAACTAACTGCTGCAGCAATACACCACCCATTTAAGATGCTACTGAAATCTTAATATTGAAAAGCAATCCTTGTTTGAAGAATAATTGTTCATGTATTGTTCTCTCCTAATCTACAAATGCCTTACTACAAACAAGAGTGCCTATACAGTGCTCTGGATAAACTGACAATATCAGTAATGTTATTTCTCTTTTAATAACCATCATTTTTAAAAATGTATGAAGCTGCCTGCTCTGTCCTTGACATTTCCTATTATATAGACAGCAGTTAAAGGGGACATTAAAACATACTGAATGGTTACATACCAGCACAGACTACCAGCCTATCCATTTTGGTGAAGAGTGAGCTTGTGGAGTACCGATACCTTTAGAACATACCTCTGAACTATATATAATGTCTAGAGTTTTGCCTCAGATTTTTGGTCAGATCTTCATAAAATGTGTGATTTTCTGGGAAATCAAGTCACTACATAACGACAGGCATTTGAGTTAGAGACTTCATATGCTTCAGAAAATGCTTGACAATGCAAAATCTTTTACTCCATCAACTTCTAAGTTTACAAGAATAATATTTAAAATCTGTTCCTAATTTCAGGCCTTTCCTCCCACCCCCAAATTATTTTTGACTTGTCCAGAATTTTAGAGCTGAGGCGGGATGAAATATATACTCAAGAAGTCTGTTCTACTATGTCAGTCTTGATAGTTACGGCAAGATGGGGGAGCTATCAGCCCATGGCAAGATGCATCTGTGGAGAAAGACTGCTACAGTACAGAGAGGCAAGAGTTTTGTGTTGTTAGTGTTAACTGCAGAAGTTCATACATCAAAAATAAGTAATAGTCCAATATATGTTTCAAAAACGATGACAAACTTATTTTGTAGTAAAGCTGCAACCCTGCCTGAGACTGGATAGCAACTTTTTTTTTTTTTTTAATTAAGCAAAGCCTATGTATAAAGTAAGCTTACACCAGGGGTCATATTCTAAAATAATTCCTCTTGGTGTAAGCAGTAATGTAGGGCAGGGTAAAGGGGGCAACTGCCCTGGGTGAAAAATGTTGGGAGGCGTGAAGGACAATATTGATCATTTTTAATGCATACCAGCTTTTAAAAAACTAAGTTTTGCTAGATTTCTCTTCCTGTGTTTTTTAACCAATTGATTTTTCTGTGTGACCTTTTTACTCATTATTTTAGTTTGTTAGTTGGGATATTTTACAGTCACCCTATGGTTTATGGATATCAGTCGGGTACGACATCCTTATGTTTCCAAATGTTATCCAAACATTCCACTTATGCCGTGCTGAAGATGTCATAAGAAGGCAGAAACATGCATGTCCACAGCTAGTGGGGTTTGGCTTTTTTGGCCTGAATTTGTCCAGACTTAAAAGGAAAAGTCACGGACATTCAAAATTGCCATTTAGCTGAAACACCTGATGTCCTTAAAGGGTAACTTGCATATATCCCATGTCGCTTGTAACACAAGAGGTTTAAGGAATCACACAGTGGAAAGTCTAAGTTTTGCTAGATTTCTCTTTTTGAGCTTTTAAAAAATGGTACTGCATTTGAGATCAAACCGGACAGCTGTATTTCTCTATGTGTGGTCTAAACTATAGCAACAGCTTGCTACATTTGTAGCGAGCAGTTTATTACAGTTTTAGAGAATTATTATTTTTTTTTAACTAAACCTGAGTGTTATAGAACTTCATGTAGGGTATAAACTATAGAAACTGTAGCTAATTTAAAAGAAAAAAAAAACTTTTTTTCTTTTTTATTATTATTTTTTCTAAAATGTGAGGAAGGAGGGTCTGGGTGGGGCAAAGCACTAAAATGAGAAATAGGACCAGATTGGCAGGAGAAGGTGCAAACTTTTTTTTTGCTTCTCATTGCAGGAAGGCAACCAACGGGAATGGCATACTTTTGTTTTGCAGATGTGCTTTTTTTGTTTGCTCTACACATGAAAAGATGAGGGGTGTACCAGTCTGAAGTACTGGCTCAGGGCACTGGTTGAGCCAGCTATGCTTCTAGATGTAAGTAACCAAAAGCAAGACGTTTGGAATATGGGCAGGCTTACGTCAGAGTATACCATTTACACCAAGAGCAAGCATTTTGTAATCTGGCCCAGTGACTTATCAATAAGCAGTTGCCTCCAAACAGAAGGTTTTAAGTTTTACCTTAAAAGGTAAGATGGTAGCAGCTGTAATAGAATGAATTCACAAAAACATGCATAGACAAAGGATCAAGTACCAGCCTTATTTGTATGACTTCTGATAAGCAGTTTTTTTGGCAAATTGAAATATTCTGTTCCTCTGATTAGGGGTGTAATAAGCAATTATAATTAGATCCAGAGGGGCAGACAAGTACAAGGAGAGAGGTTATACTACAAGCTTGACAATACAGTACGGCATCCTAAATTTAAAAAGGCAAGCTTGTTTCCTGCCTTTCCTGTAACTAGTCTAGTCCAGATACAGATTTGCTGTAACCAGGACTGTTTGTACGCTTCTGAGCCCCCAAAGCCTTTCTGTGTTGGAGGAAAGCCTTCTAGCTTATCAGTGGGAGTGGTAAGCACTATGTAGCCTATTTACAAGAGTGGTTTCCGGCCCAGAAATTGTAGTTTATTGGCCATTTGGCAGTTTTTCCATCTCTTTCAACTTTCTGGTTTAAAAGCCCGCATTTGCGCTTGCTTCCCACCTTTTCTGTAACTAGTCTAGTACAGATACAGATTTGCTGTACCCAGGACTGTTTGTAAGCTTCTGAGCCCCCCAAGCCTTTCTGTGTTGTAGGGAAGCTTTCAAGCTTAATCAGTGGGAGAGGTAAGCACTAGGTAGCCTAGCTACCAAAAGAGTGGTTTCTAGCCCAGAAATTGTACTTTATTGGCCGTTTGGCAATTTTTCCATCTCTTTCAACTTACTGGTTTAAAAGCCCATGTTTGCGCTTGTTTCCCCATCTTTCCTGTAACTAGTCTAGTCAAGATACAGATTTGCTGTATACAGGACTGTTTGTAAGCTTCTGAGCCCCCCAAGCCTTTCTGTGTTGGAGGGAAGCCTTCTAGCTTATCAGTGGGAGTGGTAAGCACTAGGTAGCCTATCTACCACAAGAATGGTTTCTGGCCCAGTAATTGTAGTTTATTGGCCATTTGGGCAGTTTTTCCATCGTTTTCAACCTTCTGGTTTAATAGCCCATGTTTGCACTTGTTTCCCACCTTTCCTGTAACTAGTCTAGCCCAGATACAGATTTGCTGTATCCAGGACTGCTTGTAAGCTTCTGAGCACCCCAAGCCTTTCTGTGTTGGAAGGAAGCCTTCTACCTCATCAGTGGGAGTGGTAAACACTACGTAGCCTATCTACCACAAGATCCAGGTACAGATTCTTAGTTTTAGCACTTGAATTTGCTTATTCGTGCTCAGAACTTGTTGTTAGCACTAAAGCTACAAATTACTACAGCACTGAGTCTTCCTTTTTACCTAGAGGAAAATACTTTTTGCACTTACTTTCCTCACTTGCTTAGAGAAAACCAGCTCTTATACTCACTTTCCTCACTTGTCTAGAGGAAAGCAGTTTTTTATTTAGGCATGTCCAAGGGTCAGCTCCCAGTGTTCTGTCCTGTCTATCTTATGAATCTGGGCATCTTGGGGCAATGTAGCAATTGCCTCATGTACACAGACAACCCTCTCCTCCTACCACCCAACAACACAACCTGTGAGAGATGCACTTATCTAGCCAAACTGGAGGTAAAGCTCTCCAACCAAGACTGAACGTGACAGTCAAGGGGAGAAGGTAAACACTTGCACCACACCACACTCATCACATAGTCCCACTAAACCTACACCACCAAAATCCACAAAAACATTTGCAAAGGCTCTCAATAATAATCTGCTCAAGCAGCAGAGACCTCCAAAGCAGAAATGCAGGCAACCCCCACCCCCAACACAACCCAAATGAGACACAGCCCACAGACTCAGTGTGCCGATAAACCACATCCCCATAAGGCAAAACAACGTACCCAACACACTAGTCATAGGTGACTCTACAGTCAGGCACACTGATGTCCCACTCACCAGGCTAAACAAGGACAAGATTACAGTCAGCTGCCTGTCAGGTGCCAGGATTCACCACATAACCTATGCACTCAGGTCACTCCACAAGTACAAATATGACTCTGTCATTGTCCATGTTGGTGTGAATGACCTGAGACGTACCTCCCTGGACTACATGAAAAGAGACATGGAAGAGCTCTCCGATCTTGTAGCCCAAAGCAGGTATGACACTAGCCCTGAGCAGCATACTGCCATTGCCCAGAATGATGCCACATTACAAGGAGAAAATGATGGACTTCAACAACTGGCTAAGCTTCTTTTGTCATTCTTAGGGGATCCAGTATCTGTCTGCCTGAGACGACATGGTCGACAGACCACTATGCTTTGACAGAGATAGTCTGCACCTATCACCCCTGGGATTCAGGATACTGGCTAAGGATCTTGCCGCCCCTATAGTGCCATTTTTTAGGCAAGGTTCAAATGACAAATTCACCACCGTAACAGGAACAGGCAAGAAAAAACAGAGGGTAATGTTACTCAATGCTAGAAGTCTAAATCTCAAAATGCACTCACTCGAGGCACTCCTTAAAATGGAGAACATGATATCTGTGCAGTGACTGAGACCTGGTTCAAGGCTCTAGAGAGCACCCCTGCATTACCAGGCTATAACTCGTACCACACTTTTCGGCCATCTAACCTGGACCAGAACATCAAATGCGGAGGTGTGTCCATATTCATTAATGATATCCACACCTCCAGGCTAGTTGCGCAGCATAATGCATCCGAGGTTATCCAAGTGCAACTAACTCTAGGCAAAACTGCAATCCAAATTGTAGCTTGCTACAGATCCCCCACCATACCCCGGGATTTCCATTACTCTTTTCTTGATATAATGGAAAATATTAGGGTTCAATCAAACACCCTAACAATGGGCGATTTCAACTACCCCACCATTAACTGGGAAAACTACTCATGTACCAACTCCTTCGCTAACGCTTTCTGGAATTCATAAATTTCAATGCCCTGAATCAACTTATCCACACCCCCACTAGGGGCAATAATATCCTAGACCTAGTCATTACCAACAAGAGTGACTGGTGTTCCACACCTGAAGTCAACTCCTCATTGGTCAGATCTGACCATAAGCTAATCACCCTAGATATCCGCATCCTACCCCCATCCCCCATTTAGGAAACCATGGTAAAAAATTTCTCCAAAGCCAACTTCATGCTTCTTAAGACAGAAGTGGCGAACTTCATGATATCCATGCAGATGGACAATACAGTTACGACTGCTGAATCCTACACAAATGCACTCTATAAGCACTTACACGAGTGCATAGATTGTGCTATCCCAAACAGAACCAAGATGCTATCCTCCAAAAAAAGGGAAGCCAATCTGGTAGTCCCTGCCATAAACAAACTCTACAACAGAAGGAAGAAATTGTTGCAAAAGAGATTAAAATCCCATGAGTGGAGGAGCTCCCTGGTCAGCCTCAGTAAGAAGCTGAGATCCCTTATAAGATCCTCCAAAGCTAGCTACGAAAACAAAATTGCCACTGATTCTAAGGGCAACCACAAAGCGTTCTATAGCTATGTAAAGAATCTCAATATCAACAGCCAGATCTGCTCTGAGTTACAGCACAATGGCATGAAAATTACAGAACCAACTGATATTGCCAACATCCTGGCAGATAGGTTCAGTGCTAACATTACCCCTCACTCACCCCCTAAAGGGCCTATATCTATACAGGAAAAATGCAGAGTCCCTGTAATCACATCTATGCAGGTAAAAGCTGCACACTCTAAAACCAAAAACACAGCATCCATGGGACCGGACAACATCCCAGGCTGTGTTTTACACAAACTTCAGAACGAACCATCACAGTCTCATGTCAGGCTTTGTGCCCACTGAATGGCGCACAGCAACAGTTATCCCACTCCACAAAGGGGGAGCCACCACTGATCCTGGGAATGATCGCCCTATTAGCCTGACGAGCCTGGTCTGCAAGGCCATAGAACGTATCATCATGGAACTCATGAACAAAGACATTGGTAATCTCCAAACTCTGGACCCCACCCAGTTCAGGTTTGTGAAAAGCAGATCATGCCCTCTGAACCTGATTGACTTCTTTGAGGCAGTCACCAAAGCCGTAGATGAGGGTAAGGTGGTTCACAGACCCTATCTTGACCTCACCAAGGCTTTCGACACCATCCCCCATTCTGGAATTATAGCTAACCTCACTAAACTAGGTATAAATCCCTATGTCACAAGATGGGTTGCCAACTGGCTCACTGACAGAACCCACACTGTATAAGTTGCAGACTCCAAATCTGACTTCAAACCAGTGACAAGTGGAGTACCACAGGGTTCAGTCCTGGGACCTCTCCTCTTTGGTATCTACTTCTCTGAGGTACAGGCTAACACAGAAGGCCTCTGGCTAATGAAGTTCACAGATGACTGCAAACTAGGAGCCATAGTCGAGTCCCCAAATGATGTGGACATCTTACAGAAGGGCCTCACTGAGACAGATGCTTGGTGTCAGAGGCATGGCCTCAAGCTCAATGCCAAAAAGTGCATTGTCATCCACTTTGGTAAAAACTTTGTACCCATGAACTACCACATAAACGGCAGCCTACTTAATGCTGAATGTGTGATAAGAGACCTTGGGACCCAGGTGGACAGTAGTCTCTCCTTTAATAATCACATCGCCACAGTAGTCAGGAAATTTTTCTATGTGGCACACCTCATCACAAAAGGGTTCTCATCCAGGAAAAAAAGAGGTCATTGTTCCCCTCTACTCGGCACTCATTAGACACATTATAGAGTACAACTCCCCTTTTGGAAAGTACCTCACAAGACATCTGCAGCAGCTGGAAAGGCCACAGAAGTACCAGACAAAGAGGATTACTGGCCTCAAACAGATGCCCTACATGGACCGTCTCAAAAACCTCCAGCTTTACTCTGTAGCACATCGCCTACTCTGAAGAGATCTCTGCCCAACATATAAAGCTACATTAAACCCAGAGTTGTTGGACATGCTACACCTAAAGAAATCCCAATCCCTATGAGCTACATGCTCTAGGGACCTAAAAGCGCAGTTTTGTATGCTTACCATAAATGTAGATGTTCGAGTGTATTCACTGTTGCAGTCATCACACTTGAGTTATCTGCCTGCAGGTAGCCCTCATTCGGCCCACATACCAGAGACTTAGTATTTCTGTGTCAGTTGCTGTCGCTCCAGGACGGACGTCAGGGGTATAAAAACAGACAGCCGACGCCATTGCATCAGTTTTTCTTGCCCCAAATGTCAGGAGCCCCCAAATAGGGAGCTAAGTTATGGTGGAAAAACCACCACCAGTAAAAAATAAATACCAATAGCCCTGTAAGGGGTGAGTAATACATTTAGAGAAGTAGAGAGAGAGAGAGATAGGGGCTGGATGGTGGGGAACCAGGACTGCCACAGTGAATACACTCAAACATCTACATTTATGGTAAGTGCACACAACTGTACTATGTTCTTCATGTTTCACTGTTGCAGTCATCACACTTGGGTTGATTCCCAACGCTGAAGAATGGGTGGAGGCAGTCAAGAAGAGTTGGGGCTGGCTAGTATGCCCTGCAGGACTGCTGTAGCAAAACCTGCCCTGGATTTGGAAAAGATAGGCAGGTGGCAATGCTTGGTGAAGGTACGAACAGAACTCCAGGTAGCAGCTTCCAGAATGTCCCTGTTAGGGACTCCCCTGAGGAATGCTGTAGAGGTAGAGATTGCCCAGGTGGAATGTGTTCTGATCCCCTGAGGGGTTGGTTTCACATGGTATTTGTAACAGAAATGGATACAGTGTGCTATCCATTTGGAAATAGTTTGTTTAGATATGGCCTTGCCCTCTGCCCCAAGTGCAAAGCTGAGTAGTAGCTGGTCAGATTTTCTGAAGGGCTTAGTCCTGTCAAGGTAGAATCTGAGCTGTTTACGTCTAAAAAGAGTGCAGGAACCTTTCCCCTTTATTTTGTGGATTGGGAAAGAAGGTTGGCAAATGGATAGATTGGTTGAGAGCTACACTGGACACCACTTTAGGCATAAAAATAAGGTTAGTTCTGAGGGAGACCCTGTCAGCATGAAAAATAATGAAGGGTTCCACAGCCATAAGCGCTTGTAGCACAGACACTCTTCTACCTGAAGTGATGGCCAGAAGCAAGGCTGTTTTCCAAGAGAGGAATTTTAACTCTGCTGACGCTGCAGGTTCAAAGGGGGGGGGGGTGCTTTTCCAGTACAAAGTTAAGGTCCCAAGCCGGGGTGGGTGCTCTCTTTGGTGGCCTTAAATTGTTAGCCCCTCTCAGGAACTGTTTGAGCCGAGATGGCAGAGGCATGGGTCTTAATGGAAGAGAAGGAAAGGCCTCTGTGGAGTAGATCTGCTAGGTAATCCAGGATTACAGGTAAGGAGGGCAGATCAGTGTCTGTTCCTTTAGATCGAATCCAGGAACAATACCTTTTCCACTTATCAGCATAGGAATTCCTTGTACTGGGTCTTCTGGTTTCCAGAATGATGTCCAGTACTTGCTTGCTTAGGCTGGTCACTGGGGGAGAATTCAAGGAATAAGCCTGGCTGCAAGGTTCAGGGTTTGCAGTTGCGGATGCAGGATCTGTCCCTCCTGCTGAGTGAGGAGGGTTGGGATTTGAGGTACATGCCATGGTGGCACTGGTGACAGGCTGCGCAGTAGTGGGTACCAGTGCTGGTGTGGCCAGTCTGGAGCAATCAGGATTGCCCTTGGTCTGTCCCGTCTTATCTTGAGTAGTATTTTTGAAAGAAGAGACAGAGGGGGAAAGGCATAAATTGAGAGGTTTACCCACTGGAAGGATAGGGCATCCACTTTCCATGCTCTGTTGTGTGGTGTCCTGAGGCAGAATTTGCTGATCTGGTGATTGCAGGGGGAGGCAAAAAGGTCCACCACTGGTATCTCCCATTTCTGGGTTAACAGGCTGAAAGTGCTGGGAATTAATTGCCACTCGTGTGGATCTACGAGATTTCTGCTTAAGTCGTCTGCCAGAGAGTTTTGTTTGCCTGGCAGGAATTGAGCTTGCAGATGGATCTGCATGTCCAATGCAGTATTCCACAGTGTCATGGCAAGCCTGCAGAGTGGGTTCCCCCCGCTTGTTGATGTACCACATAACTGTGGCGTTGTCTGTTTTTATTAGCATGGATCCAGGTGAGAGAAGGGATTTGAAAGCTGTTAGAGCTTGCTGAACAGCTAGTGTCTCTTTTTGGTTGATGCGCAGATGAATTTGACTTGGGCTCCAGTGGCTCTGAATGCACTTGTCTTCCAGATGTACCCCTCCAGGCATAGTCTGATGTGTATGTGGTTAGGGTCTGGGTGGCATGGGGTTGTGTAAAGGGAAGCCCCTTGTTGTGGTTGCATGCTGTTGCCCACCAAAGAAACTCTGCCCTTAGACAAGGTATGAAAGGTATGGTGGTTTCCAGGTCCCAAGAATGTTGGCACCAAAGATTTTTCAAGTACCACTGAAGTTTCCTCGTATGCAGTTTGGCATATGGAATTAGTAGAATGTAAGAGGCCATGAACCCTAGAGCCTGCAGGATTTTCCTTGCTGATAGCTGGGTTCTGGTGGCCATTTGCATATAGTAGCCTGTTAGGCTTGTTTTTCTGGAGTAAGAAATGCCATCTGGGAGGCTGTGTCCAAGCTTGCTCCCAGGAATACAATCTTTTGACTGGGTACTAGTTTTGATTTCTTTTCTTTGATAGTGTACCCCAGGGAGGTTCTTTACAAATGTCAGGTGCTGCATCAGCTTTTCCTGACTGTCTGCCTGAATCAAGCAATCATCTAAGTAAGGGTATATTTGAATGTTTCTCTGTCTGCAATAGGCAATGGCTGGAACCAAGCATTTAGTGAAGACTCTGGGAGCAGTGGATAAGCCAAAGGGAAGTGCAGAGAACTGATAATGCATAGATCCTGTCCTGAAACGTAGATATTTCCTGCATGATTCCCTGATAGGGATGTCCAGATAAGCTTCTCTTAGGTCTAGGGTGGCTAACCAGGCATCTTTGGACAGTATAGGAAGAAGCTGCTGAAGGGTGAGCATTTTGAATTTTTGTACCACCAGGATGGTGTTTAGAATGGAAAGATCTAGGATTGGGCACCAAGTATCGTCTTTTCTGGGTACCAGGAAAAGTCTGGAATAAAACCCTTGACCTATCTGTTCTGCAGGAACAGGCTGAATTGCCCTTATGGAGAGCAGGGATTGAACTTGGTTTTGTGCCTTTGCCCCCTGGTTTGGAGGAAGGTCTGGGAACCCTTTTGGGGTTGGCAGTACGTGGAAGTAAAATTTGTACCCCTGAGATACAATGTTGAGGACCCATCGGTCTTTGGTGATGGAGGTCCAGTTTTTTGCATGGTGGGCAAGTTTTCCTCCTAGGGGCACAAGCAATTGGGCAGAGGTGAGGAGTTGGGTTGACAAGTCATTGTGAATTCTTTCCGTAAGGGGGTGGCTTAGCACTCCCTGTTTTAGAAGTGGTGGTACTCCATTGCTTAGATTTCTGCATACCCTGAAACTGTAATCTGGGGGGGGGGGGTCTGTTTCTCCTGGGTCTAGTTTGAGATGGCCTTGAGGGGGCTGGAAAGGACCAATGTTTCAAGGGGCAATGCCTACTGAATCTTGGAGGCTACACCTGAAAAAAATATTTTACTGTCTGCATAGACTTAGCTTTTTCTTCCATCTTTTGTAGAACCTTTTTTGCTTTGGTGCCAAACTGTCTATTTTTGACATGGTCTGGCATGGTCTGTTCCTTAAGCCAAGCATGCCTTCTCAGTACAGAGCCAGTGACTGCTGCCTTGCAAGATGCTTCTAGGCCATCAAACCCACTTTGCATGGTATGCTTGCTGACTTGGCTTGCAGAATGCATAAGCTCCTGTAATTATTTATTTTCTGCACAGTCTGTAAAAGTAGATAATTTTTGCTTAATAAGTTCCATAATGTGTTGCTGGTATTTCAGCACGTGAAACTGGCAATTCAATGCCCTAATGACTAGAGTTGCAGGTGTATACTTTTTTACCCCATCTGTCCAAAGCTCAGGAATCCCTGTCCTTAGGGGTGGGATTCTTAGCTGTAGTTGCCTTTATACCTTTAGGCTCTTGGAAAATGACCTCTGGGTCAGCAGTAGGATTTCTGAAAAGAAATTTGTGAGAGCCAGGAACTCTGTAGTACCTGTCTGGTTTCCATGGAACAGGGAGTAAAGTATCAGGAGTCAGACTAGATTCCATAAAGACATCATCCACAACAGGAGGGATTAGCTAAGGGTCTATGTTGCTATGTGTGGCAAATCTAAAAATTCTCAGCCTCTTTTTGGACTGAGGGATAATCCTGGCATTCCCAGTGGAAATGCTCTCTTAAAGTATGAAGGGTTTCACCAAAAGAAAAGTCCTCTGGAGGGGAAGCAGAGGGAATGGATTCCTCTGCATCTGAATCCTCATAAGCAGATAAAGGCACGTCTTCATATACAGAAACGTTAGAGTCATCAGACTCTTGGTCAGTTGCTGGGGGGGACAAGTCCCTTTTTCTCTTAGCAGGGGAAGGCTGGCTTCCCCCAATCAGCATGATCAGGTCTTCTGCCATTTTAAGCATTTGAGATTGTGGCAAGGAAGCAGGTGCTTGAGATTGGGTCGGGTTTTATAGGTGTAGCTCATACTCTTGGCCTTAGAAACTCGGTAGTTTTAGACAAAAATGAAGACGCGAAAGAAGTCATCGGTTTGTGTCGAGTATCAGTAATGTGAAGAACTTCCCTCAGAAGCTGGTGCCTGCTCAGCGGCTCTGGACCCATCCAAGGCAGAGGCATCTGCTGGTTCCATAGTCAAATAAGAGTCTCATGGCATACCGGACTCTGAACAGGTCTCGGCAGCGGCCTGAAAATCCATCGATGCGGGCATTAGCGGTTGCAAAAGTGCCTCACTGAGTACCGGTGAACTGGCGACTAGCTTAACGGAATCTTCAGCAGTTTTGGATCTGTGCGGTCTGTCTCTTTCTTTATCCTTACGTTTTTTCAGAAGATCGGTAATCGGACGGCTTACCAAAGCCATTTCGAAATACGGATATTGACAGCAAAAGTATTTAGCGACAAAAACAGCCAAATGACGAATAGTTCGGGCATTGAACAAAGCACAAAACTGACAGCGAGGAACGTCGTGGTCTGGGCCTAAACAGGTGATGCAGTAAGAATGGAAATCTCGGTGTGGTATTTGCTTTCCACAGGTGAGACAATTGTTAACTTTTTCTGACATCAGTTAGAGCAAGAAAAAAAGATCTCAATGGGGTACTTAGCTTTAGAATACTTCAGGATGATTCAATTCAGAAACGAAAACTCGGGTAGTGGCCGACCGGCACTCACGAGAACTGCTTCTGCTTCGGGCTCCTCAGCAAGAAAGACTGATGTAATGGTGTCGGCTGCCTGTTTTTATACCCCTGACATCAGTCCTGGAGTGACAGCAACCGAAGCAGAAATACTAAGTCTCTGGTATTCAGGCCGACTGAGGGCTACCTGCAGGCAGATAAACCCAAGTGTGATGACTGCAACAGTGAAACACGAAGAACATCCTTGTGACCACAATAAACAGGACATGCTGGAGGGATAGATTCCTGTCCCAGAGACTTCCTATACTCTGGAACAAGCTACCCACATCTATGTCAAGCAAAGTTCCTCATTAGCACTCCAAGAAAAATCTTGATGAGTGGATGGATAATAGGATATGCACCTCGGGGATCACTTCTGTGGCTCTGCTCAACAGGGGCACAGGAAATTAACTTTCTTGGGTGGAGTAAGCCAGGGAACCTTGTTGGCTAGGCTTACTTAAGCCCTTGGGCCGATAGCCTAGTACCTTACCTATGAGTTACTTTTACTTAAGGTGACAGACTCCTTGCCCATATGCCTTGTAGGGGAGAAAATCATATTACATTATATTTCTACAGTCATAATCACCAAATTATTAATTTAATACTACAGCAGCAGATGTATAACTAACACGGACACTCGGACCAAGGAGGAAGCCAGCAGTAAACACAAATAGACACAATCTCCTATAAATTACAATAAATCCAGTTATTTTTGCCAGATGTAATTTACTTTGATCCCCTGCCCAGATGATACTCAGCCTCAGAGTATACATTATGCATTTAAACCCTGTACTTATTCCACGGTGGTGCAGCGGTAGTGTTGTTGCCTCACAGCAAGAGGTTCTCCCGTTCGATTCTCAGCTAGTATGTGGAGAGTGCCTTCTGTGTGGAGTCTGCATGTCCTCCCCGCGGGTTGAGTGGCGTTCCAAAAGACATGCGTGAATGGGCGTGCCTTCATTGAAGGTTGGGCGTCGAGCTGGCAACTTGGCACCGTGAAAATCTACTGCCAATCATTAGCGAACCGGAGTTCCGCTGTGGTGATCCCTAACCGGGAAAAGCCGAAAGACAACAACAACTTCCATTATGATTTTTAACAAAATGACTAGCACAATAATCTTTTCCTTTCTTTGGTGAATATTGCCTAAATGCTCAAGAAACTGCTCCTTACACCAACTAGTTCAGTGGGAAGTGTAACTGTTACATCTCTACCTAAAGGCATACACTGGCTCGTTAACATACTCACACACTTAGGTTCATAGGTAAGTACTAGGCTAATGGCTCTGGAGCCATATCAAGCTTAGCCCAATAGTGTTCTCAGTCATCTGGCTTACCAGATGTTAGTTCCTTGTGCCCCTATCTAGCAGTGTGATTGAAGTGATCCCAGAGATGAATTTCCTACTTCCCATCCACTCATCAAGATTTCTCTTGAAGAGGGCCAGTGAGGTGCTCTGCTTGATGTGAATGGGGAGTTTATTCCAGAGTATTGGGAGTCTCTGGGTTAGAAACCTGTCCCTCCAGCAGATTCTGCTTAATGTCGTGATAAGGTTGAGGTCCTTGGAGTGAGTAACACGGAGGGATTGGAATTTTTTCAGATGAAGCATGTCAAGCAAAACTGGGTCAGACATGGCTCTGTATGTCAAGCAGAGCTTGCCCTCTAAGTAAGCAATATGAGGAGTAAAGTTTAAGTTAAGTCTATCTGCATAAGGCACGTGTTTGAGTCCTAAGATCCTCTTAGTGAGGAATTTCTGTGGCCTCTCCAGTTGTTGGTGTCTAGTGAGGTATATGCTACATGGGGCATTGTACTCTATAATGGGTCTGATGAGGGACGAGTAGAGAGAGATAATGGCTTCTTTTTTCCTGGATGAGAAACCTTTTATGATGAAATGTGCCATGTAGAAGGACTTATAACTCCTTTAAAAGTGGGTTCCCTTCAATATGGTGGTTTGTGGGCACTGTGTTTTTACCAAAGGGAATGACTATGCATTTTTTGGCGTTTAGCCTAAGGCCATGGTTTTGGCACCAGTTGTTCGTCTCTGGAGGCCTTTTTGTAGGATCCCCATATCAGCTTGAGAATCAATAATAGCTCCCAGTGTGCAGTCATCCACAAATTTGGTTAACCAGAGTCCCTTGGTGTTGGGTTGAACATCAGAGAAGTAGATACCAAACAGGAGAGGACCCAGAACCGATCCTTGTGGGACTCGACTTGTAACTGCCCGGTAGTCAGATTTGGAGTCAGCTACTTTCACCGTGTGGGTTCTGTCAGTGAGCCAGTTTGCAACCCATCTAGTGAGGTAAGAGTTAATGCCCAGATTAGTGAGCCTATCAATGATTCCAGAGTGTGGGATGGTGTCAAAGGCTTCGGCTAGATTGAGGTAGGCTGTGTGGGCAGCCTTACCTTCATTCACTGCTCTGGTGACATCTTCGAAGAAGTCCATCAGATTTAGCAGATATGATCTGCCTTTCACAAACCCAAGCTGCGTGGGGTCCAGAGTTTATATATCCTTATTTATAAGATCCGTAATAATACATTCCATAGCCTTACAGATCAGGCTCATCAAGCTGATAGGGTGGTAGTTCACAGGGTCAGTAGTCTCACCCCCTTTGTGGAGTGGGATGACTGTAGCAGTGCAACATTCAGTGGGAACAAAGCCTGAAATGAGGCTGTAGTTGAACAGAGCACTCAGGTGTGGTGCCAATTCCTTTTGTAGTTCGTGCAGGACACAATCCGGTATATTATCTGGTCCCATGGATGCTGTGTTCTTAGCTTTGGTCAGTACGTTTTTTACTTGTGCAATCATGATAATAGGGATTTGGTATTCATCTGGTATGTGGATGGGCCCTTTAGGGGAAGTGGGAGGAGTAAAATTTGCACTGAACCTGTCTGCCAAGATATTGACAATGTCAGTTGGTTCAGTATAAGTGGTTTGCTGACCACTCCTTTAAATATCACTCACTGACTGTGTGCAATAATGGATCTCTCATCAAGCCACATCTGAAGTAATGTGTACATTTCTGATGTCCTCAAGAAAAAAAAAATGGGATGAAAACTGCTGTTTTAGGCTGTGACTTTACAAACACAGTCAAAGCAACTATATGTGCTTGGCAAAGATGCTTCTGTGACGGTCGGAATAATTAAAATAATGCAGTCTGTTCAAGTGAGAAGTGTTTGCACTTTCCTAAGTCAAGAATACAAGAAATGCAGCTATCAGTCAAAATGAGGTGTGCGTGACTACAGGAATAATACCAACAGCTACTATGATGCAGTTCTCGTTACAATTATAAAGGCATAAAATACAGTGTGTTGAAGCAAAACCAAAGTTTAGCAAGGATGTTCTCAAGAGTTATGCAGATTTATGTGAAGATATAGAAGGTTTTGAGCACAAACTATCATATCAAAATATAACCAGAAGCAGTGGCAGTGATTTATGTGTCATGGATGGTACCTAGAGCTGTAAAGGTGATCTACTGATATGCTCATTCACATCCAGCAAATGACATGCTCTCTGGTGGTAAACATCCACCAAGGGATTATGCTGGTCCTTAATCTGAGAGGTAGATCATTTAGATTTTTATTCATTTGCACAGTGCCCTGCTGAACCTGTACTGAAACAACAAATTGCACTTGTGCATTTGCATAATCCACCATAAATAAAGGAATGGGAGTCACTCGACAGAACTCTCAAATATCCATTAAGAATTTGCATTGAGAACTTTCTGGAAGACTATTTGACATTAAATAAATACTCATGTCTTGTTTGACTAACAGAAAAGCATGTGCCTTCCTAGGGACCCCTACCAACTAGAAGTAACAGTTCTCCTGTCAGAGTTACATCAGTTCAAAGTGGTCTAATGTCCTCTGAGGAATGAAACATGCTAAATATTTTTTGAAAGGTCTTCCCCCTGGAAAGGGGAAATGGCTCCTATGTCACTAGTCACTTCCTACCTAGACACCCTGCTTTAACTTCCTCATCGTTCTACTTTAGATGCACAATTTCATATTAAGCCATGTGAGCTCTGTAAATAGATTTGCAGTAAGGAATGGTTCAACTATCAGTTCTATTTCCTTCTATGCTGCCAGCCTATGCAGGTTTCTGGTATTAGCACTGAAATCTTGCACAAACCTCTCAAACGTCAGTTGTACAAACCCAGTGGTGGCTCCTGATATTGGACTGCAGCCCCCCAACTGTAAACCAAAAATCCTCAGCTGTAACAAAAATAAAAAAATCCCAGAAGTCACGCATGCGTGCTTGGAAACTTGAATCCGGACTGCTGTTTAACCAATCCAGACTTGGAAAGCAGGCAGCAGTCTACAGATGCCCCAGAAGTCTATGCAGTAAGGTCTACAGTCTGTGCATGCTCAGAACGAGCTGAGGCAGCACACACATGCATGGCATTCCAGAATTTCAACTCAAAGCAGACGTTTGCATAGGGAACTGTCCAGCACAGAGTTTTGAATGGAAGCAGCATATTCTGTTGACTTTGCATTTGGAAGCAGCTTATTCTGTGGACTTTTGAATGGAGGGGACATGGAGGCCTATTTATTCTGTGAGGGAGGGAACTGGCTTATTATTCCAGCGCTGGGAAACAGGAGCTGCAGAGTTTGAGGAATGAATGGAGGACAGGACTCTGCATCCAGAGCTGGATTTTTACTCAGGTACTGTGTGTGTGAGCTGGATTTTACTCAGGTACTGTGTGTGAGAGCTGGATTTTACTCAGGTACTGTGTGTGTGAGCTAGGTTTTACTCGGGTAGTGTGTGTGAGAGCTGGATTTTACTCAGGTACTGTGTGTGTGTGTGTGTGTGAGATGGATTTTACTCAGGCACTGTGTTTGTGAGCTGGATTTTACTCAGGCACTGTGTGTGTGTAGAATGCCCCAGTTAACTATAACTGTTGGCTAGAGACAGTAACTCAAGCTCAAACCCTCAACCCTGGGCACAGGTAGCAAGAGCCTGAATTCCATACCCACCACTAGTGAAAAGCATTCAGATTTTTGCCTCATATTTTTGTTCTGTTCTGTTCCTCATAAAATCTGTGGTTTTCTGGATTTTGAATTCACTAAATAATGACAAGACATTTTAATTTCAGACTTCATATTCTTCAGAAAGTACATGGTAACATGAAACATTTTATTCTAGCAAATTTCTAGGTTTATAAGATCAATATTTGAAAATTGTCCCCCATTATTGGCTTTGTGCAGGTATTTTGTGCTAAGAGGTTGAGAACTGAATATGTCTGGGGGCTGTATTCTCCCATTATTGGCTTTGTACAGGTGTTTTGTGCCAAAAGGTTGAGAGCTATAGTGAGAACCGAATTCACTAAATGGTAGCCATTTAAGTTTGTCTTCCTGCCCTTCAAGAAACAGCTGATTTGGCATCATGGTATGTTGCTTTGACTGTAGTGCACAGGTTCCTGGGTTCAAGACTTGGCAGTGAAATGCATGGCGGTAGCACAGCATTTTTCTTCTAGCAACTTTGCAAGGTTATACAAGCAATGTTTAAAATGTGTAACTGTTTTTTGGGCTTTTGTCCCCCTCCCAAATGCATTTTGGCTTTTTCCAGATTTCTTGTGCTCATGTGCTACAAAGCTGAGTGATACAGTTGAGTGTCAAGTGGATTTTGCTAAGAGCTTCTGGGAAAGAGAAGTTTAGTGCTCCTTATGCTAAGTCTGCTTGCATTGCTAATAGCACAACAGGTAGTGTACTTGCTTTTGATGCAGAAGGCTGTGGGTTCTACTCCCACAGTATGTAGATGCATTGCTGATACTGTACTGTGTTGTACTTTTAAAGGGGGTGGATGCTGCAGTCCTGAGAATGTTCTCTTTGGCGGAGATACCTAGTAACTATCAACCTGTTATTAGTTTGCCATCCATTCCTATTGCAATATTACTAGCTTATCAATTTTTAATGTAACATGGGTAATTTATTCCTCAAAGGTAACAAGCACTATTTGTAGATGAAAAAATTAAATATAAAGTTGTTTGCTAGCAGCAACCTCTTCATTAGTTACAGATCTCTTTAATCTGGAATTATTTAGATGACTTTTACTTCTGCAAAGATTGTGCATATTTACGAATACTGGTGGATTGTAGAAGTTTGAGTAGATCTTTATGATGGAAATGTTCTGAATTGGGCAGTTTTGTCATTATTGGTGCATGCATTTTGTTTCATTGTTTACTGGAAAAATGTTCAAAACAATTAAATTTAAAACACCCTCTAACAACTGTACTGTATTATACAAGGAATATAATTTAATACAATCAGGAATGTGCATCAAAGAACACATGCATGTTTTGTGTGCAAGGGGTCTAGGATTTGAAAACAGCTCATTGTTAATCTTTATCTGTCACTGGCCAGATGTATTTTCTTTGAATGTGGGTTTCAATGCTGTTTCAATGAATGTAAGTTTCAAGGGCAGAGAAGTTTTAATGTTAAGTCTATTTTCATTGTGAGACTGCATTGCTTTGTTTAGCAGACGTCTATTAGTGTTTGTGCTGTAAAATGTAAAATAAAACTTTTAAATAAAATTGAAATCATCGCAGAAGTAAAGCAGTATGTACATTATAGTGTTTATGGTAAATGGGGTGAAAAGCCAAGTAATGGGACATTGGAATGGCTGCAGGGGGAGGCCCCATTTGACCATGATTTTGTGAGGGGGGAAGGGTGGCAAACTCAAAGACAGCCCTGGCTGAACTATACCTCTACACTGTCCAGATTTTCGCAGAATGAATAGATTTTTGCTTCTTATTTTTGGTTTGTTCCTCATATAATTTGTGGTTTTCTGGCAACTCATTTAGGAATGAAGTCACTAAATAATGACAGACATTGAGTTTCAGACTTCATACCCTTCAGAAAAATGCATGCTAAAGCAAGACATGATATTCTGTCAACTGTCTAATGTTCCCCCAATATATCTGACCTTGTCCAGATTTCCCAATTTCTGAGAGGCTTGGTTGGCTACAATCACCTGCATTAGAAGCTGAAGTTAAGTGCAAATTTGCAGTACTGTATTTTAGTCTTCTAAGTACAAACTTGCAGTTTTAAAAGTACTGTATTTCATTTTTTTTCTGTTACCTAATTGTTTTATTGAATACTGTGCTGTCTCTCTCTCTTTCCTATAAGAGGGGGTGGTGGTCTTCTCATTTCTTTGTTATCTGATATTTAACTGTTAGCCTAGAGGGCTTCCTCTGTACTTTAAGTGCTAGCCACAAAGTTTGAGAATTCATTTTATGCTCAATTTCCGAGAGACTTGGTTGGCTACAATCACCTGCATTAGAAGCTGAAGTTAAGTGCAAACTTGCAGTACTGTATTTTAGTCTTCTGTTAAGTACAAACTTGCAGTTTTAAAAGTAGTGTATTTCACTTTTCCTGTTACCGAATTGTTTCATTGAATACTGTGCTGTCTCTCTGCTGGTGGCTCTGGAATTGCCCACCCCTCCTGTAAGTCTGTATTTGAACACTCCTCCTGGGTCCATCTCATTTGCTCACTTAACCAAGTACAGTGAGATCATATTCCGAGTCTAGTGTTCACTCTACTTAATACAGAGAAAAGATTTGAAAAGGCCAACCCACTTAAAGTGCAAGGAGAGAGGAAGGAAGAATCTAACAAAAAAAATTGCACTTTATTCATCTGCTTTTACTGTATTTGTGCTTCCTCCTACTTTATTTTGCTTTTGCCTCTTCTTAAAAGTACTCAGTTTTATTTATTCTGCTGCATTTATTACTGCTTGGTAGTAGCCTGATTAAATTGTAACTGTTACTCTAAGTCTTTTGGTTTAAGCACTTGGTCTTCATACCAGTTGTTTTACATTAAGAAGGTTTGTGGTCTGCACTGTTGTGGCAGGACAGGTAGCTTACATCCTTCTAAGCTGGGAATTGCTGACTGAAGGCTCAGTTGTCTGCTATTCTAAAAGTGTATTAGTTCTGGTTTAAGCACTTGGGCTTCAGGTCAGTTATTCCACATTAAGAAGGTTTGTGGTTTGCACTCTTGTGGGAGGGGAGGCCGGATTCTGCCCTTCTGAGCTGGGAATTTCTGGTCACAGGCTTACTGTGTCTGCTTATTTGAACTGTTTCTTTCTGAAAATGGTGTGCCTTGTTGCTGTAGCATAGACCAGATTCAGGTCTGCTGAATTTAGCTTTGTTTGTATAACTTGAGCACTGATCCAGGCTATCTTTTTTGGAGAAGGTTTCCCTGCACCCTAGTGGCAAGAGTGTGCAGTTAGAGCTTGCCTGATTGAAGACTGCTGAAATAGGGCTCAGTTTTGAGCTTTTTTCTGGTTAATTGGGTATCTTGTTTAAATCAGTTTGTCTGTTTTCTATTGTTATATATATATATATATATATATATATACATATATAAAACAAATTGCACTTTATTCATCTGTTTTTACTGTCGTTGTGTTTTTTCCTACATTATTACTAGGGGCATTGACTACAACTCTGATCCGAGATATATAACAATAAGTATCCTTTTCTGTGCATTTAAAGTGTTTTTTATTTTATTGTATCTGCTTTATTTTCTGAAAGAAAAACAAAACAAAAACAAAAACTTGTTTCCCACCTTTATTTATTTATTTATTTTTAGTTTGATTACCGGGGAAGTCCACTGGGCCAGAAAGTGCCCATTTTCAGTGGAGGCCTGGGGAGAATAACTCCAGTAAGCAATAAGAATTACAAAAGTTACTTAATACAGAGGTCAAAATACTTATATAAATTCATGCAGTCAGGTACAGCAAGTGTATAAATTGTCATTATAATGCAATTTAGACAAAGGTAGCACAATATGTAGGTGTTTACATTCAGGACAATAGCTTCACTTGTCTTAACAGTAAGTATCTGTGGATTACTTGATATTTACAATATTTACATGCTTGGAGTCAAGAGAGAGAACTTGCTTAATCTGGGGAAGTTAGCACAGATATATTCTAGAAGAATAGTAAAGAGGTTATAGTACAGTGTGAATTAGGAGTATGGATGGCTCAAAGGGGACATTTATATTAATTTATGTGGTCGGAAAGCAGGAGCATTTACGTTTGGTAGATAGGTATGAGAAAAGTTGGGTCTTGAAGGATTCAGAGTTAGGTATAGTCCTAAGTGAAGGAGGGAGAGAGTTCCATTTTGTGCCTACAGTGAAAGAGAGAAGGAGTTGGCCAGCAGGACGTTTAGGTTTGTGGATAGAGATTAATGTTTGGTGTTCAGATCAGAGAGATCTGGTAGGGATGTAAGGGGGTAGGATGTTTGTTAAGGCAGGGCATTTATCTGGATAGTATATTAATTTTTGAGCTGTGGTTAGTTGGAGATAGGTGGTTAGAGAGTTCCAGCCAGTTTAGAGATTTCGCCTCACAGTAAGACGCTGTCCGGTTCGATTCTCAGCTAGAGCGTCTTCTGCGTGGAGACATGCGTGAATGGGCGTACCTTCATTGAAGGTTGTGCGTCAGGGCTGGTAACTCCGCACATAAAAATCAACTACCAATCATTAGCGGACCGGAGTTCCGCTGTGGTGACCCCTAACCGGGAAAAGCCGAAAGACACAAACAAAGGGTAAGGCAATGGTGAGTAGAGGTTTTGGATTTGGTAGCGAATTTGGATATTTTATTATAGCAAATTTCACATTTAGTGGTATTGGAAGAAGACAGGTTAGTTAGAAGAGGGGCTCCATATAATAAAGAAGGTAGGAGGTAAGTAGTGGCAATGGGTATGTAGGTAGTGGCAATGGTATGCCTGGCAGAGTTAGAGAGAAAGCGGTTATTTCTATAGAGCATACCTAGCTTTTGGTGGGTTTTCTTTATGTTTTGTTGGATGTGGATAACAAATTTAAGGTATTTGTCTATAGTAATGCCAAGGAGTTTTGCAGAAGGGATCACTTCTATGGCAGTGCTGCTTAGGCTTAGGACTTTGAAAGCATTTTTGTTGAAAGAGAAAGCTTTGGTGGGAGGAAAGAGAAGTATTTTGGATTTATTAGAGTTGAGAGAGAGATGGTTGTGGTGCATCCAATTCTCGGTAGTAGAAAAAGCTATTTGAGTTTTAGTCAGGAGTTCAGGTAGGTTAGCAGCGGCACAGACTAAGGTAGAGTCATCAGCGTATTGGATAACTGTTGTCTCAGGGATAACTGTGTGAAGGTTATTAATGAAGATGTTAAAAAGCATGGGTCCGAGGATGGACCCCTGGGGAACACCAGTGGGAGTTGGCAGGAAGGAGGAGGTAGAGTTCTTCCATCTGACAGCTTGAGATCTGTCTGATGGGTAGCTGGAGAACCAGGATAGGGTATCAGGGGAGAGATGAAGGTTGGAGAGATGGAAAAGAAGATGCTTGTGAGAGATGGTATCAAAGGCTTTAGAAAGATCTAGTAGTACTGTGGATACTAGTAATCCAGAATCACAGGCTCAATTTACTGTATCTAAGAAGGACAGTAAGGCGGAAATGGCACTGTGACCAGGGCGGAAGCCATGTTGGGTGGGAGTTATGAGGTGATTCTGAGTTAGAAAAGGCATAAGCTGATGGTGGACACATTTTTCTAATATTTTTGATATGGGTGAGAGTAGGGCAATTGGGCGGAAATTGGAGATATTGGTGTTGTTTCTAAGCTAGTATAGTCCAATTTTCAGGTTAGTGCTGAAATCAGGGCTGTGTTACAAATCTCTGTGCTTGCCCACACCTTACTTGGATAGAAAGAAGTTTCTCTGTTCACCTGTGAAAAGGGGGGAGCTTTGAGCAGCCTATCTGTCCCTGGAGGAGTGGTTTCAGCCTAGAAATTAGTAGTTTATTGGCCATTTTGGGCTAATTTCTATCTTTTTCATTTCCCTGCTATAAAAAAAATGCATTTGCCCTGTTTTGCACACTGGGCAGCAACGGTTAGCTAGGGTATAACTATTCCCAGCTCCACAAAGTCTCCTCTTCAATTTTTCCCTTGGAACTAGACAAACTTTCAACTTAAGCACTCAAGCCATTTATTTCTCAGCCCGGCACTTGCTCAAAACTCATAGCAAGCACTTATAAACCCTAGCACTAGACCCCCTTATACTGTACAAAAGGACAAGGCTCTCTATTCCACCTTACCAACCATTCAGTAAAACAGTTCACTGTACCTATCCAGGCATGTCCAAAGGGCAGTTTCAGGTGTACTCTCCATTCTAACTGGTGAATCTGGGCATTTTGAGGCAATGTTACAACTGCCTCATGTACACAGACAAGCCTCTCCTCCTACCACCAAACACTAATACATGCGAGAGATCCAATTATACAGACAAACTGGAGGCTAAGTTTTCTCAACCAAAGACTGGATCAGGCAGTCAAGAGGAGAATGGAAATACTTGCATCAAACCACCAGTCTCACATAGACCCAATAAACCAGCACCGGCAAAAAATACACATAAATACATGAAAACATACTCGGAGGCTCTAAATAAAAATCTGCAAAAGCAACAGAGACCTCCAAAGCAGACATCCAAGCAACCTCCAATCCCCAACACAAACCATGAAACACATACTTCACAAAACCAGTGTGCCATGCAATCACAGCCCTTAAGGCAGTATAACATACCCAACATACTAGTAATAGGTAACTGTATAATCAGGTACAGTGACGTCCCACTCACTAGGCTGAATAAGGAGAATGTTACTGTTAGCTGCCTGTTGGGTGCCAGGATCCACCACATAACACAGGCATTCAGGTCACTGCATAACAAGTACAAATATGACTCTGTCATTGTCCATGTTGGTGTGAATGACCTGAGCCGTACTTCCCTGGACTACATGAAGAGAGACATGGAAGAGCTCTCTGATCACGTAGCCCAGGCCGGTATGACCCTGACCATGAGTAGCATCCTGCCCTCACCAAGAATGATACCACGGTATAATGAAAAAATTATCAATTTCAACAATTGGCTAAGTTTCTGGTGTCATTCAAAGGGGATCCAGTGTCTGTCTGCCTGGGATGACATGCTCAACAAGCCATGCTGCTTTGCTAGAGACGGCTTGCACTTGTTACTCTTAGGCTTTCGAAAACTGGCCAAGGTTCTTGCCACCACCATAGTGCCTTTTTTAGGCAAGGCTCAAAAGACAAACCCACCACTGTAAATAGCACAAGTAACAAAAAACTGAGGGTAATGCTACTCAATGCCAGAAGTCTAAACCTCAAAATGCATGCAATCGAGGCACTGCTCAGTATGGAGAAAATCGATATATGTGCAGTAACAGAAACCTGGTTTAAGGCTCCAGAGAGCACCCCAGCCCTACCAGGCTACAACTCTTACCATACATTTCGGCCACAGAACCCAGACCAAAATACAAAAGGCGGGGGCATATCCATATTAATCAAGGATACCCACACCTCCAGGTTAGTGGCACAGCACGATGCTTCAGAGATTATCCATGTGCAACTAACAACGGGCAAAACCGCAATTCAAATTGTAGCTTGCTACAGATCAGTGTCCCAGGACCCCCATTCCACCTTTCTGGAAACACTGGGAAACAAAGGTCCTACCAAACACCCTAATATTGGGTGATTTCAATTACCCAAACATTAACTGGGAGAACTAACTCTAGTACCAGCTCCCTTGCCCAACATTTCCTAGAATTTATAAACTCAAATGCCCTGGATCAACTAGTCAATACTTCCACTAGAGGTGAAAACATATTGGACCTGGTCATCACCAACATGGGCGACCGGTGTTCCACACCAGAGGTCAACCCCTCGCTGGTTAGATCTGACCATAAACATCCCCACCCTAGGACAAGGAAACCACCACAAAAAACTTTTCAAAAGCAAACTTCACATTACTTAAGAACGAGGTAGAAAGTTTCAAAGCCCCCATGCTAAAGGATAACCCTGTCCAAGCCACAAAATCCTTTACAAATACATTCTACAGGCACCTATAAGAAAGCATGGATCGTGCTATCAAAAGCAAAACCAAGACTCACTCGTCCAAGAAAAGGAAACCAGTCTGGTGGACCCCTGCCATAAGCAAGCTATACAATAGGAGTTGGAAACTAGTACACAAGAGAGTAAAATCCCAAGAAGGGAAGATATCCCTGATCAGTATCAGCAAAAAACTACGATCCCTCATAAAATCATCCAAGGCGAGCTTCGAAAGAAAAATTTCCAAGGACTCCAAAGATAACCACAAGGCATTCTTTAGCTATGTCAAGAATCTAAGTGGCAATGCTCAGATCTGTTCAGAGTTGGTGCAGAATGGCACAAAATACACTGAACCGACCGATATCGCCAACATCCTGGCAGACAGGTTCAGTGCAAACTTCACCCCCATCTCACCTCAAAAAGAGCCCATAACCATACCAGAAGAATGTAGAGCCCTTGAAATCACAGACACAGGTTAAAACAGCCCTTTCCAAAGCCAAAAATACAGCATCAATGGGGCCGGACGGTGTCCCAGGCTGCGTCCTATATGAGCTCAAAGACAAACTAACCCCTCACCTAAACACACTGTTCAAACTCAGCCTCTCCACAGGCTACATACCCATAGAGTGGCGCACAGCAACGGTTGTTCTGCTCCACAAAGGTGGAGCCACAAAAGAACCCCGGGAACTATCGCCCTATAAGCCTGACTAGCTTGGTCTGCAAGGCTATGGAGCGCATCATGGAACTCATCAACAGAGACATTGGGAACCTCCAAACACTGAACCCTACCCAGTTCGGCTTTGTTAAGTGCTGATCATGCCTCCTAAACCTGGTGGACTTCTTTGAGACAGTTACCAAGGCTATAGATGAGGGAAAGGTGGTACACACAGCCTACCTAGACCTTGCAAAGGCCTTCAACACCATTCCCCATTCTGGTATTATAGACAAGCTCACCAGCCTGAACATAAACCCCCACGTCACATGATGGGTTGCCAACTGGTTCATGGACAGAACCCACATGGTGAGAGTTGCTGGAGCTAGGTCAGACTCTAAACCGGTTACAAGTGGTGTTCCCCAGGGCTCAGTCCTAGGACCCCTCTTGTTTGGCATATACTTCTCAGAGGTACAGGCAAGCACAGGAGGACTATGGAGGACCAAGTTCGCAGACGACTGCAAACTAGGGGCTATAATTGACTCTCCAGCTGACACAGACATCATCCAAAAGGGTCCCACTGAGACGGATACCTGGTGTCAAAATCATGGCCTCAAGCTAAATGCCAAAAAGTGCACAGTCATCCCCTTTGGAAAAAACAAAGTACCCACAAACTACCACATAGGTGGTAGTCCCCTAAATATGGAAGATGTAATAAGGGATCTGGGGACCCAAGTAGATAGTAATCTCTCCTTTGATAATCACATTGCCACAGTGGTTAAAAATCCTTCTATGTGGCCCACCTAATCACAAAAGGGTTCGCATCCAGATCAAAAGAGGTCATTGTGCCCCTTTTACTCATCACTCATCAGACCCATCATAGAGTACAACGCCCCATTTGGGTTGTACCTTACAAGACACCTGCAACAGCTGGAAAGACAGTACAGTTGTGTACACTTACCATAAATGTACATGTTCGAGTGTATTTACTGTTGCAGTCATTACATTTGGGTAATCTGCTGGCAGGTTGCCCTCAGTCGGCCTGATTAACAAAGTCTTGGGTCCTGTGTCTGTTGCTGTCCCTTCTTCCATGACGTCAGGTTGTCAGGGGTATAAAACATGCAGCAGATGCCATTACATCAGTTTTGCTTGCCCCAGATGTCAGGTGCCCCCCAAATGGGGAGCAAAATATATATGTATATACTTTAAAACACAAAAAATATACCTCCAAACAAAAGCAAATACACCAAAAAGGCTTTTAAGCATAATAAAAGAAAGCAAAGGTATAGCAAGAGAAAAACAGGGGGCTGGAGGGTGGGTAACCAGGACTGCAACAGTGAATACACTCTAACATCTACATTTATGGTAAGTGTACACAACTGTACTATGTTCTTCTTGTTTCACTGTTGCAGTCATTACATTTTAGTAGAATCCCAAAGCTATGGTTGGGAGGATGGATTTATGCAGCATTAGGAGCAGCTATGAGGCCCTGCAGGACAGCAGTGGCAAAGCCAGCTTTGGATTTAGAGAAGAGAGGTAAATGGTAATGTTTGGTGAATGTATAAACTGAGCTCCAGGTAGCAGCTTCTAGAATGTCCCTGGTAGGAACCCCTCTGAGAAAGGCTGCAGAAGTAGATGCAGCCCTGGAGGAATGAAATCTGATCCCCTTGGGGACTGGTTTACCATGGTGCATGTCGCAGAAATGAATACAATGGCTTATCCATTTTGAAATAGTCTGCTTTGAAATAGCCTTTCCCTCTGCCCCTGCAGCAAATGCCATCAGCAATTGTTCGGATTTTCTTAGAGATTTTGTCCTGTTTAAGAAGAATCTTAGTTGTCTGTGTACATCCAAAGAATGCAGAATCCACTCACCCTTGTTCTGTGGATTTGGGAAGAAAGTTGGCAGATGAATGGTCTGATTAAGGGCCACACTAGATACCACTTTAGGCATAAAGGATGGACTGGTCCTGAGGGCCACCCTGTCCGGGTAAAAAATAATGAAAGGCTCCACTGCCATAAGAGCCTGTAGTTCTGAAATCCTTCTAGCTGAAATGACCGCTAAAAGAAAAGCTGTTTTCCAAGAGAGAAATTTTAGGTCCGCAGTAGCAGCTGGCTCAAAAGGAGGTAAAATAAGTTTTTCCAAAACAAAACTGAGGTCCCATGCAGGAGTTGGTGCTCTCCTGGGAGGTCTTCAATTTTTGGCCCCTCTGAGGTACTGCTTTAGCAGAGGATGAGAAAAGAGGGGAGGCTCTGTATTGTAGTGAGCTGAAATGGCAGAGGCATGGATTTTTATGGAAGAAAAAGATAGGCCCTTGTGCAGCATCTCAGTTAAGTATTGCAGAATCCGAGGAATATTGGGCAATGCTGTACTTATTTCCTTGTGCTTGGTTCCAGGCACAGAATCTCTTCCATTTGTCAGCATAAGATTTTCTAGTACTAGGCCTTCTTAGCCTCCAAAATTACATCCATCACAGGTTTGCTGAGAGATGCAACTGGTGAAATTAGTTGATTAGCCAAGCTGCAAGATTCAGAGTTTGGAGTTGAGTGTTCAGAATTTGATAGTTCTGCTGAGACAGTACGGAAGGTGCCTGAGGCAGGTACCATGGAGGAAGGTGCGCCATATTGTGCAGGAGTGGGTACCAGTGTTGGCGAGGCTAGTCTGGAGCAATCAGAATCATTTTTGGTTTTCCCTGTCTGACTTTTAGTAAGACCTTGGGGAGCAGAGGCAGAGGGGGAAAGGCATAGACTGATAGGTTTTTCCAGCTGAAGGATAGAGCATCCACTTTCCAAGCTTTTTTGTGATGAATTCTTGTGCAGAATTTGTCCAAGTGATAGTTTTGGGGTGAGGCAAAAAGATCTATGTCTGGGCTCCCCCATTTGTGTGTCAACATGCTGAAGATTTGTGGATCCAGTTTCCATTCGTGTGGGTCCATAAGATTTCTGCTTAGTTCATCTGCCAGAGTATTCTGCTTTCCTGGCAGGATTGAGCTTGTAGATATATTTGATAAGTGAAGGCCGTGTTCCACAATTCCATGGCTAGTCTGCAAAGGGGGTAGGAATGTGTCCTGCCCCCCCCCCCCCGCTTGTTTATGTACCACATCATTGTGGTGTTGCCTGTCCTTATCAGTAGTTTTCCTGGATGAAGATAGTCCTTGAAGGCTGTCAGAGCATTCTGTATAGCTAGCATATTTTTCTGATTGATATGTAGGTGCGGGCTCCATTGACCCTGAATGCATCTCCCTGCCAGATGCGCCCCCCCCCCCCCAAGCATAATCTGATGCATCTGTAGTCAGGGTTTGGGCGGCAGGGGGTGGAATGAATGACAGTCCCTTGTTTTGGTGGTAGGCCTCTGCCCACCATAGGAACTCTAGTTGCAGGCAAGGAATGATAGGAATCATTGTTCCCAGGCTGTGACAATGTTGACTCCATAAGCTTTTTAGGTACCATTGAAGTTTCCTTATATGCACTCTTGCATATGGAATTAGAAGAATGCAGGAAGCCATGAACCCCAAGGCCTGCAGAATTTGTCTTGCAGATAGCTGGGTTTTTGTGGTCACTTGTTTGAAGTAAGTCATCAATTGAATTTGTTTTTCTGGCATAAGGTAAGTCATCTGGGCAGTTGTATTCAGGCTTGCACCCAGGAATGTAATTATTTGAGAGGGTACCAGTTGTGATTTCTTTTCATTTATGGTGTACCCTAGACAAGTTAGAAGCCTGTTTACAAACGCCATATGTTTTAGAAGAGTGTCCTTGTTTTCTGCCTGAATTAGACAATCTTCCAGGTATGACTAAATTTGAATATTTCTTTGCCTGCAAAAAGCAATTACTGGTACCAGGCACTTTGTGAAGACCCTGGGCACAGTAGATAAGCCAAAGGGCAGTGCAGAGAACTGGTAATGCAAATAGCCTGCTTTGAAGCGGAGGTATCTTCTGCAAGATTTCCTGATTGGGATATACAGGTATGCCTCTTAAGTCTAGAGTTACCAACCAGGCATCCTTGCCTAGCATAAGTAGTAACTGTTGAAGAGTCAGCATCTTGAATTTTGGAATGTCCAGAAATGTATTTAGAATGGATAAGTCCAGAATTGGATGCCATGATTTGTCTTTTCTAGTTACCAGGAAAAGCCTTGAATAAAAACCTTGTCCCTTTTCTTTTTCTGGTACTAGTTGAATAGCCCCCATATTCATGAGGGACATAACTTGTTTCTGGGCCTCTGCCACTGATTTGGAGGCAGATCTGGCCATCCGTTTGGGATTGTCAACGTGTGGAAATGAAATCTGTATCCCTGGGATACTATATTTAAAACCCATTTGTCCTGGGTAATCAGTTGCCAGTTTTGTGCATGCAGTGCTAGTTTCCCCCCCAAAGGGGCAGCCAAAAGATAAGTGCTTGGTGATTGCAGCGGAAAGTCATTGAGACCGTTTACCATAGGAAGGTGCCTTGTTGCTTCCAGATTTGGAGGTGGAGGCACCCCATTGCTTTGTTCTAAAAGTCCCTTGCAACTGAAACCTGGAGCCTTTGGAATGCCTGAGTTTGACCTGAGCAGCTCTAGTGGGTACTGGAAAGGACCAGTTCTTAGTAGGCCAGTGCCTGCTAAACCTGGGTGGCTGCACTTGTAGGAAATCTTTCACAGTTTGCATAGATTTAGCTTTATCTTCCATCTTTTTCAAAACTTCTTCAGCCTTATTGCCAAATAGTCTGTCCTGTTGTAAAAGAGCATCCAACAATTTTGCTTTAACATGGTCAGGCAGACTTTGCTCCTTGAGCCAAGCATGCCTTCTTATCACAGATCCAGTTACAGCAGCCTGCAAGAGGCCACCAAGGAATCAAAACCACATTGCTAAGTATGTTTTCCAACTTGTTCAGCTGAATGCAATAAATCCTGCAACTCTATTTTCCACAGTCAGACATCAACATTTTCTGTTTAAGTAAACCCATGACATGCTGTTGATATTTAAGCATATGAAATTGACAGTTTAAAGCCCTGATTGCCAAGGTTGCAGACGTGTAAACCATCTTACCCAATCTATCCAGCGCCCTGGAATCTCTATCAGGAGGGGTAGGATTTTTAGCAGAAGAGGCCTTAACGCCCTTTGGACCTTGAGAAATGGTTTCAGGGTCAGCAGTAGGGTTTTTAAAAAGAAATTTGTTGGAGTCAGGAACCCTGTAGTATCTGTCTGGCTTACTAGGAGTCGGAGGTAGGGAATCAGGAGTCATACTGGATTCTGAGAAGACATCATCAACAATGTCTAGAACAGGAAGTATAGCCAAAGGCCTATGCTGAGGAAGAAGAAGAAAATCCCCAAGTCTCTTTTTAGATTCTGAGAAATCCTGACTCTCCCAGTGAAAGTGTTCCCTTAAGGTATGCAAAGTTTCTCCAAAAGAAAAATCCTCAGGAGGAGAAGCAGAAGGGATGGAATCCTCTGCATCAGAGTCCTCATAAGTGGGTATAGATAATTCCTGATCAGAAGAGGAATCAGAAGAGATAGAAACCTGATCTGAAGATTCATAATCAGTGCCTTGCCTAGGCCTCTTAGCAGGAGGGGGATGGGTGCCCCTGATCAAGGTAATTAAATCCTCAGCCATTTTGATCATTTGTTTTTTAGGCATTGGGGCCTGTACACGTGACCCATGCGTCAGTTTTTTAGACATAGAAGTAGATTTTGGCCTTAATTTGGAAGATGGCATCAGTTTAATATACAAATCTTTATGCCTGAAAACACCCTCAGAATCCGGTGCCTGCTCAGCGGCTCCAGACCCATGTAAGGTAGAGACATCCGTGGGTTCAATACTTAAGGTATCTCGCGGCATACTGGACTCCGAATGGGTCTCAGTAGAGGCCTGCAAATCAAAAGTAGCGGGTATTGGGGGCTGTGAAAGTGCCTCACTGAGTACCGGTGAACCGGCAACTGGCTTAGGAGAAGCTTTGTCATCGGTTTTGGACCTCGACAGTCTGTCTTTTTTTTCTTTACGTTTTTTAGGTATTCCAGTAGTCGGATTGCTAACCGATAACATTTCCGGATAGTTAAATCTTGAGCCAAAATATATGGAAGCAAAAATATACAGACGTTTAATAGTGCGTTGATTAAATTTAGCACAAAACCAACAGCAAGGCACGCTGTGGTCAGGGCCTAGGCAAGGAATACAGTACAAGTGAAAATCCTTATGAGGTATTTGCTTCCTACAAGTAATACAATTATTAACTTTTACTGACATCGGTAAGGAGCAAGAAAAGGCTTCCCCAACGGGGTACTTAGCTTTTAGTTGAAGACTTCGGTTCTGAAACTCGAAAATAAAAATTTCAGGAGTCGGCCGACTGGCACTTGCGAACTGCTTCTGCTTCGGGTGCCGCACGGCAAGAAAGACTGATGTAATGGTGTCGGCTGCATGTTTTATACCCCTGACGTCATGGAAGAAGGGACAGCAACCAAATCAGGACCCAAGACTTTGTTAATCAGGCCGACTGAGGGCAACCTGCTAGCAGATTACCCAAATGTAAGGACTGCAACAGTGAAACATGAAGATCATATAAGTACCTCACCAAAAGGATCACTGGCCACAAACAGATGCCCTATGCAGCTCGACTGAATAAACTCCAGCTGTATTCGGTTGCATACTGCCTACTCAGAGGTGATCTCTGCCTGACACACAAGGCCATGTCCAACCCAGAATTGATGAACATGCTCCACCTAAACAAAACCATATCCCCTCGAGCCACATGCTCTATGGATGTAAACATCGCCACAACAATAAATAGGGTGTGCTGGAGGGATAGATTCCTGTCCCAAAGACTTCCAATGCTTTGGAACAAGATTCCAATCTACATTAGGCAGAGCTCCTTGCTAACACTCTTCAAGAGAAACCTTGATGAGTGGATGGAAACAGAAAATTTACCCCGGGGATCATTTCAGTGGCTCTGCTGGACAGAGGCACAGGGAACTAATCTTCGGGGGTGGTGAAAGCCAACACATTCTGGCTAGGCTTATAAATGTCTTTGGGCAGATAACCTAGTTACCTACCTATGAGCCTACAAGAGGTTGGGAGGTACGCGCAAATAAATCGCTTTATAGAATTAGGTATATCCAACCTCTCAACTGTCCCAGACTTTGGCTCAAAATGTTGCTCTGCCCCTAATAATCCCTCCACAAAATGGCAATTTTGGAAGAAAATGTGGAGGGTTTACAACTGATAAATAATTCTTATTATCAGAGTCCTAGATTACTTTTATTTCAGAAATGCGTGTAGATTCTCTTATTTTGTCAGCTGCTCAGCTTAACAATACTAATATTAAAAAAGTATCCCTTCTTTGACAGGTTCCCAGCTGTATTGTGTGGCTATTTTATATTTTTGCATCACATTTTTGGTCCATTTTTCATAAAATTGTGTTTTTCTGGCAAATTAGAGGCAAATCATTAAAGATTGAAGTTATAAAATAATGACAGACATTTGAGTTTCAGATTTTATACTCTTCAGAAAATTTATACTAATGCAAGACCTACTAATCTATTATCTTTCTAAGTTTATAAGATCAATATTTAAAAATTGTCCTTATTTTTGGGCCTTTGTCCCACTTCTATTTATGGCTTTGTCCTGATTTATTGGTCTGAGGTTGAGAGGTATGACAAATGTGTCAGGTCCATCACCGTCAGCCAGAGACATTTCAAATTGTGACATACTTGTTGCACCCCACTCCCTCATGTAGTGACTCTGGATGTGTCCAAGCAAGGCAAGGAGCAGTTATGCAGTGTAAGTGTGCAGAGTATCTCCCCATCCAAGGTAGACACATGTACTACAGTGGCTTTTCATCTATCCTTGATTTTGCAGAATGTTCTGGTTTTCTGTCATTTTTATACTGTTGATTTATGCTTCTTATTATTCAGAAAATGCATGTTGTTGCACTGCCTGTTGCTCTGTATTTAAGTAGCAATGCTTTAATGACCATCAATTAAGCTTGTCTGACATCATAAGATGCAAGTAAGCATATTGTTAAAGAATTACCAGCATTGAAAGCCTTTTTGTTGTTGCCATGCAGAGAATATTTACATAACTAGACAACGTACAAGCCTTGGGTATTGAAATGCATATGACAGCATTTGTAATAAAGGACAGGCTTATACTATTTTCAGAAGCTCATTACATTTGTCGGAGACTTGCAGTCATCTTTGCAGGCTTTACCCATAAACTAAACAGACTGCCAATCTATCATGTGTGGTCCATAACCGGTGCAATAATCCTTTAAGCAATTTATCTTGAGCAGTTTCTTGTTTGCTGTTCATTTTTTACTTGATCACATTTTCCCTATAAAACAAGCAGATAGTTGTCAGCAGGTCTTTTTTTGGATAAGAAACATTTTTACAAGTGGGGTATCACAGAGATTGATACTTTTATAAAGCGGACTATAATTTATAATTAGAACTGCAGTGCAAGGAGAATTGGTTTCAATTGAGTGCGGCTTGTTTTTTTATACTTGATTTTGATTAGCATTCCAGTAATGTATTTAAAAAGTAATTTATTTTTTCATGCCTTTTTCTTTCCATCTAGATATTAAGTAAGCTGTCATGTAACCAATGCATTGAAATATTTTTTCTTCTACACTTCATTTTGTCTTGATTGGACTCTCAAAATGATGGTTTGGCACCCAGGACAGCATATTTACTATAAGTCCCAGTTTTTGCAGTTTTGAGGATAGCTCCACCCCTTTCTAGTTGGCCATACCCTTCCTGTTTTCCCTGCCCATTCAACTGTCTCCTGCAGCCTCCCTTTGATTTGAAGTCACCAGCCACCACTGTACAAACCTCTCAAACTTCAGTTGTACAATCGTACAGTTTTACCTCCACTTAAGTCCGATGTTCTACAAAAGCAGGGTGTAAAACGTGGTATTCTAGGGCAACAAGTCCTCTAGCGATAATAAAACAGTTTAGAAGTCAAAGTGCCTGCCATTTTTATTGCTGTTAAATAGTTGAACAATTTTTAAACATTTGTTTCACTTTTAAAAGATAACCCAATAAAATAAACTTTAAATATAAAATGTGCCTCCCCTGTTTGTTCAAACACTGACTTTTTTGTACTTGGCTTTATTTAGACAACTTGCAGTTCCATGTAATGTGTTCCCTCATTTTAATTTCTCCAACTCTTTTGGGTTTCTAGTACCCTGACAGGAACGGACCCCATTCCTAAGTCAAAATATGATTAAAGTCAGAATGAGGAACAAATAATCTTTGTATACACCAATTTCTTACTATATCACTTGATAAGTGTGCAGCATTTTTCTTGTTTTCCTGTCCAATTGATCCAATAGCTTTTGGGGCCAGTCAATCACCCCAAAACTGCGAGTTAGAACAGGAAGAGCAAATTGGTTTACAGCTTGGACTTTATTCCTAGATGTCAGGGGTGTTTACAGTATTAATTTTAATCTTCTAAAATATTCATGAGTTTTGTTTGCATTTGTTCATGTTTTATTGTTGACCCTTCATCAATTCCCAAATATTTACACATTCCCACTTGCTCAAGTTCCTTTATATCACATTCCTGTCCCAGAGTGATATTTTCTTGGTAATACAGTTTTTCCTGCGTTGGATGTTGCTTTTGCACATTTTTCAAGACCAAATTACATTCTTTTACTCGTATTATCTGAGAAAGTTCTGACCACTTCCAGCTGTGCTTTCAACTCCTCATCTGATGGACTATATGGTTTTAAATTATCCACAAAAAGAAAATGAGAAGTCTTTTAGGGTCTGGAAGTCAAATTGCAACTATGACCTAAACTGTTAAGTAGACAACTTAATGGGTTAGGGGCAAGACAAAAGAGCAGCAGTGACAAAGTCACCCTGAAATATCCACCTTTGAATTTTTATCACTTGGGTAATAATTTGTCCTTTATCAAGGCTTAGGTGCAAAGTGGTTTGCCACTGTTTCATGATCACTATAATGTAATTGATTAATGTAGGGTGTATCATATACAGCTGTAAGCACTCATTTATCCATGAATGTGGGATGCTGTCAAATACTTTTTTCTAATCGTTGACATACTTAGATTACTCCCTTTTTGACAATTCTCCATTATGACTAACAACAAATGATCCTTTTTTCCATATTACTTTTTTGTTACCTTTTTGTTTTATTGACATGATTGAGTTTTCTTCTGAATGACTAAACTCTTGTTGGCATCAATTCCAGTACATAGTTTATACATCATTAGAATGCAAGTTATTGGTATATAGTTTTAAGGATAGCTTGCAAGTTCACGCTTGAGGAGGAGTATCATTTCTCCTGTTGTTAACCAGGTTGGGTTCTGTTTGGTGTGCACATATAAGGAATTCTTACTCCATGCTAAATCTTTATGTAAACATGTTAATACTTTTAGCTAGAAGTTAGGTACCTCACCTGGGCCTGGAGTTTTCCATTTAGGAGCTTTTCTTAATTTTGTTTCACTTTCTCTGGCTATTACTTCACCACATTTCATATCCTGTACATCTGAACTTCTTACTGTTTTCTTTTACGTCTTCTATTCATTCAGCAAACTTTTCTCCAAAATATGTCTGTTTCTTCTTTTTTTGGTGGTCTTTCTATTCCTTCTGCTTTGTTACCCAATTCTTTAAAATTTTTTTGGGGGGATCTTCAATTATTGATTACTGTGTTCATTTTTTTCATCAGACTTCTAACATTTTGGGTCTGATTGACTTTGTTATCTATTTTTCATTGATCTTAATAGGTCTATCTAGCTCTATTAAATAAAGCAACTCCTCCCTTAGATCATTTTCTTCTTAAATGAGGGTACATTCTTTATTCTCCATTTCCTGTAGGCATTCTACAGAAAGGTCCAGAACATATTCTCTTCAGCTGCATCTTGTGTCATCCATTGCTCTTTCATATGGGAGCTCACTGGCTATTTTCACTCCACAACACTGACTGCATCACAGCTGCAACTGTTTCCTGCTCCTTCTCTTGCCATACAGCTCAACCTAAACTTTTGTACTGGTTTCCTACCAAGTCTTCAGAGTATCTTCAAGTGGAAAGTGATCAGATGCTTCCTGTTCTACCTGTTTCTCATTCATTTGGAGACTCATTGTTCCACCATGCTTTAATGTTAGCAGAGTTAGATTTTCTACACTAAATCCTTCACTTTGCAAGTAATCCATAACTTCAGTTTCTATTTCTTTAACTTCTCCATTACTAATCCTCTTTTCTACTTACTACCTTTATTTTTTTAGTTTTTGTATTGTGAAATTTTCTATACTTGGATGCTTTTACCCGTATTTCCCTTCAAATATCTTTGGTGCTGCTTTTTTGTATTGATTAGTTTTGCTTTCTCCTTTGTATAAATATTGTACCATATCAGATGTCTCTTTTCCCACCCCCACCCCCTTCCTTTTCCTTTCCCACATCAGTATTTCTTCAGATATTTACCAGTTCACAGGTTTCTCCCTATTTTCAGGACTGATTGTTCCATCATGCTGTGACATAACCTTAGTTAAGACCTTCTATGCTAAATCCTTCACTTTGCAGGTATTCCATAACTTCAGCTTCTATTTCTTTAGCTTCTACTTTACTAATCTTCTGTTCTACATTCCCCCCTTTGTGATCTTATTTTTTGTATTGTGAAATCTTTCCATATCTGGGTGCCTTTGCCTGCATTCCTCTTCAAATATCTTTGGAGTTGTTTTTCTGTATTTATCAGTTTGGCTTTTTTCCTTTGCATAAATATTACACCATAGCAGATCTCTCTTATGTTAATGTTTCTTTTTCATAGCTCTCAAAATCTTTTGGCATTATTTTTTTTTTATTTTGTGCTTCCTCAGTCACTTCTTTTAATAAACGGCCTAAGGTTTCTTGGTCTATAAAATGTTTTTCTTGAATCTGTTGGATTAATGAACACAAATTTGCATTTGAAGCTTTTGATAGTTTTTCTTTTGCAAGTATTTTTCATTCCTCTAATTTCTGCCAATCTTTCTGAACATCTTCTATCTAGAAATTCTGGGATTATTGCATAATAGTAACAAGACAATTTCTTTCTTATCCTCAATAGCCCACTCTGTTATGTTTATGAGTCTTTTTTGGCCTGTCAATTTTTGCGGACTACTACTTCCCTCTACAACAGGGGGGCCCAACCTCTCCCTGACCCAGGCCTAACCCCATTGTAGGAATGTTTCTGTGTCTTGAGGATTCTATACTGTCATTTTTCTAGTCCTGGCACCTGTGCGCATACAAGTATTGGACACTTTTTCATCCCGTCTTCCTGGGACTTGAGCACCCAGCTGTCTTTTTTATTTTTTTAACGTACTTCTGTCCATGATATATGCTATATAACATACAGTCTATATAGCAGTGTTGTCTTGGGGAGATTTTGTTAAAACAATGTCTAGCTTGTGAAGGTACTCACCAAGATTCGAGGATGAATTCAATTTCAGCAATACTACTTTCCTTTGCTTGCTTATTTTATCATCTACCCATTTGGACCCCTACATTATGGCTGCCTGCACATACAACAAATCTACGTGTTTCCACCTTTATGGGTGTGCACATGAACAACAGATCTACAAAATGTGTTCCCACTTTTCTGGGTGTGCACACGTACAACAGATTTAAATACGCTCCCACCTTCATTGGTGTGTGCATGTACACTAGATCTGCAAGATGAGTTCTCATTTTTTATGGGTGTGTGCACATACAACCAATCTACATAATGTGTTCCCACCTTTATGGGTGTTCACATGTACAAAAGGTCTACATGATGTCCTCCCGCCTTTGTGGGTGAGCACATGTACAACAGGTCTACATGAAGTGCTACCACCTTTATGGGTGTGCACATGTACAACAGGTCTACAGGATGTGCTCCCGTCTTTATGGGTGTGCAGTTGTACAACAGGTCTACATGATGTGCTCCCGCCTTTATGGGTGTGCACATGTACAACAGATCTACATGATACTTTCCCATCTTTACAGGTGTGTGCATGTACAATGGATCTACATGATGTGTTCCCACCTTTATGGGGGTGAACATGTACACCAGATCAACAGGGAGGAAGGTTGGCATAATAGTTAAGGTGTTTACCTTACAGACACACAGTGCAGGGATTGATTCGCACATGTAGTACTTGACTAGGCCTAAAATGCCCCATAAAAGACAGCTGGCCTAATACTAATCTATGAACCTTTGAACATGATGCATTCCCACCTTTATGGTTGTGCACACGGACACCAGACCTACTTGATGTGTTCCCACATTTATGGGTGTGCACATGTACAACAGATTAACATGATGTGCTCCCACCTTTATGGATGTGCGCACATACAACAAATTTATGAGCCATTTCTGCTGACTTAAATCAGTGTATTTTACAAGGGCATTATTTAAGAAAGCAATATCTTTCTTTATAAACAGTTTTATTGTTTAACAGCAATGCACCATGACAGGGTTGTGAGTAATTCATATTTTTATCAACAGTGGTAAGTAGGAGCTCTAGTTTGGTCACTTTGGCTGCGTACTCGTAGTCATAAAATTCCCCCACCATGATTACTATATGAATTACTTTCTTACTGCTATGGGAGATATATATGTGTATGTACATGTATGTATGGGTACATACATACGTGTGTGTGTGTGTGTGTGGACATGTGTGTATACGTATGAGCATGTATACTTCTCTCTACAGAGAGATATATATATATATATATACACACACACACACACACACACACACACACACACACACACACAATTTACATGCACGCGCACACATGCACAAATGGGTTATGTTCGACATCTGTTTGCTCTACAGATGTGTGTGATCGACAGACCATAGGGTGAAGGAATATGTCCTTTCTCCCAGGGACTGTGCTCAAAGTTAGTATATATAAGTAAATGGTCTAGGTGGGCTTGACATCCTCTGCTCCCGGCAAAAACACTTTCTTCTTAATTTTAATGCCCCAAGGTTCATCCTCAGAGCATGCACAGTCAGCTGTCAATGCTTTGGTCATCGATATTACAACCGTATATTTGAAATACCCCATCTAAATATATGTACGAACACAATGTATAGTACACATATTTATATTTGCTAATCAGAGTAGATAACTGATCCACAAAGACCTTTTTCAGACTCTGCTTAAGACCACTGTCTTGTTAAGGGACTTGTTCTGAGTAACACCGTAGGAAAATGAAATCCGACAGAATCAAACCTCGGTCCAGAGGGAACAGCCCATTAACAGCTCATAGTTTTAATCCTCTGCATGAGCTCCTTAAATATAACTTAAACTGATTTACAGTTACTTAAGTCCTGGAACTGAAAAGAAGAATCATAGTAAACCTAGTACTTGTGACATGTATCTAAACAAACTGATAGTACTTGTGACATGTATCTAAAGAAACTGATAGTACTTGTGACATGTATCTAAACAAACTGATAGTACTTGTGACATGTATCTAAAGAAACGGAGCCTTGCTGTGGGTTTTCATCTCCAATCTGCTTGTTCCTGGAACTTTTTCAGCTTCAAATGCCTTTTATAATCATATTTTTATTTATGCTTTATATAATTATTAGATTATTTCTTTTTGTTTCTTGTTCTGTAACATATGAAAACACTATCTTGCCTCAAGCATTATGTAGCCATTAAGCTATAAATAAATGTATAACTGAGTTTCATCTAGACTTAAAAAAAAAAAAATCAAAGAATGTTGAACACATGCCATCTTATTTTTCTCCCATCTGTAAGTAATGTTTAAATTCTGTATGCAACACTTTATGAAGTACATGATTAGCTTATCTATAACACTGTTAAATGCTTGTCATTTACAGGCATTTGCAAGGTAAGGGAAAAAAAAAGGAAAACTTACAAATGAATAATTAATGGCACAACGTGGGGTCAGAGGGGGCACACAATACTTTCTGTACATAGTTATGTAATTTTCTTTCAGGCGCACAGTTTCATTAATTATTCAGCTAGTCTTTAGTAATTAATGAAACAATCCCAGTCAGCTTTGTGTTCATTCAACCAAAACATTGCAGAGCAAGTGACTTAAATGTACAAAATGTTGGCACTAAAGATGCTCAGTGTATCAAAGCGAACCATGTCAAGTCAAGCCAACTTTGACTTTTCTATGAAAATATATTCAAGTCATTTACAGTTTGTGCAAGCAGTTATGCCTGCTTGTAAATGTAAACTCCAGCAAGATAATGTGCTTCTTACAGTACTGCAGAAGACAGGAAATGACATACCGAACAAGAAGTAACTACTTTAATATGCTAAAGCTTAAACAATGTTGTTGTGTCTTTCAGCTTATCCCCGGTTAGGGGTCGCCACAGCGGAACTCCGGTACGCTAATGTTTGGTAGTGGATTTTTACGTGCCGAGTTACCAGCCCTGACGCACAACCTTCAACGAAGGCACGCCCATTTACGCATGCCTTCACACAGAAGATGTTCTAGCTGAGAATCGAACGGGACAACATCTTGCTGTGAGGCGACAACGCTACCTCAGCACCACTACCGCGGGGCTGAAGCTTAAACAATATGAAACAAAAAAATAGACTAACAGGGCTTTGCTGGACACAACACTATGCAGACTCTAAGCCTTACTACGATACTAATGGGATCAGCAATCTTTTAATGTTTTCTTTTTTTTTTGTTTGTTTTTATAAAAACAATGCAAATCAGTAGAAAATCAACACTGGGTAATATTGAACGTTAAGGCAAATTAAACAAGCAAAAACAAAAATACAAAGAAAAGGTCAGCAGCAGGTGCCCAGATTATTACTGCAAATAAAATATTGCTTAGAAGACAAAGACAGAGGAAACAATTACAGTGCAACTCAGAAAGTAGAGTTGTGTACACTTACCATAAATGTAGATGTTCGAGTGTATTCACTGTTGCAGTCATTACATTTTGGTTATCTGCCTTTAGGTAGCCCACAGTCGGTCTGAATATCAATGTCTTGGATCCCTGCGTCAGATGCTGTCGCTTCTTCCATGACGTCAGGTCATCAGGGGTATAAAACATGCAGCCAACGCCATTACATCAGTTTTCTTGCCCCAGATGTCAGGTGCCCCCATAATAGGAAGCAATTATATGTTAGATTACACCTCCAACAAAAAGCAAATACACCAGAAATCAGAAATATACTAAACCAGAAGAAAGGTATAACCAAGAGAAGTCAGGGGGCTGGAGGGAGGGTAACCAGGACTGCAACAGTGAATACACTCTAACATCTACATTTATGGTAAGTGTAAACAACTGCACTATGTTCTTTGTGTTTCACTGTTGCAGTCATCACATTTGGGTTGATTCCCAAAGCTAAGGAAGGGAGGAGGAAGTTAGAGAGCATTAGGACCAGCTATTAAGCCCTGCAAGACTGCAGTGGCAAAACCAGCTCTGGATTTAGAAAAGATAGGCATGTGACAATGCTTGGTGAAGGTATGTACAGAGCTCCAGGTAGAAGCTTCTAGGATGTCCCTGGTAGGGACACATCTGAGAAAGGCTGTAGAGGTAGACGCAGCCCTGGTGGAATGTGATCTTATCCCCTGTGGGGTAGATTTTCCATGGTGTTTATATCAGAAATGAATGCAATGGGCTATCGACTTGGAAATTGTTTGCTTTGAATTAGCCTTCCCCTTTGCCCCTGCAGCAAAGCCAACTAGCAGCTGTTCAGATTTTCTGAGAGGCTTAGTCCTGTCCAAATAAAACCTAAGTTGTCTGTGCACATCCAAAGAGTGCAGCATTCGTTCCCCTTTGTTTTGTGGATTTGGGAAAAAAAGTAGGCAAATGAATGAACTGATTAAGGGCCACACTAAATACCACCTTGGGCATAAAGGAAGGCTTGGTCCTGAGGGACACAGTGTCTGCATGGAAGATGATTAAGGGCTCCACTGCCATGAGGGCCTGTAAATTCAGACATTCTTCTTGCTGAAGTGATGGCTAGAAGGAAGGCTGTTTTCCAAGAAAGGAATTTCAACTCTGCAGTTGCAGATGGCTCAAAAGGAGGTAGAGTGAGCTTTTCCAATACAAAGTTGAGGTCCCAGGCAGGAATAGGGGCTCTCCTGGGTGGTCTTAAATTTTTGACCCCTCTGAGGAACTATTTTAGCAGGGGGTGAGAGAAGAGGGGTGGGCTCAGTATTATAATGTGCTGAGATGGCAGAGGCATGAATTTTAATTGACAAGAAGGAAATGCCTTTGTGGAGCATCTCTGTTAAGTACTAAAGAATATGCTGTAAGCTGGGCACCATTATGCCCATTCCCTGAGTCTGGCTCCAAGAACTGTATCTTTTCCACTTTTCAGCATAGGATTTTCTAGTACTAGGCCTCCTTGCCTCCAGAATGACATCTAGCACCTGCTTACTAGGGATGCTATTGGAGAGCTCAAGTAATTAACCAGGCTGCAAGGTTCAGGGTTTGAAGCTGGGGGTGCAGAATCTGGCCCTCCTGCTGGGACAGCAGGGAAAGTGTCTGAGGCAGGTGCCATGGTTCCAGCAGTGACATACTGCGCAATAGCGGGTACCAGTGCTGGCGTGGGCAGTCTCGTGCAATCAGTATTGCCCTTGGTTTCTCCTGTTTGAGCTTTAGCAGACCTTTCAAGAGGAGAGGCAGAGTTGGAAAGGCATAAACAGAGGCTTTCCCAGGTGAAGGACAGGGCATCCACTTTCCAAGCTTGAATGTGGGGAGTCATTGTGCAGAATTTGTCCAGTTGGTAGTTCTAAGGGGAGGCAAACTGGTCTATCTCTGGATTCCACAATTTGTTTCCCAAAAGGTTGAATATCTTTCGTTCTAGTTACCACTTGTGTGAGTCCATGAGATTTCTGCTTAGGTCATCTGCCAGTGAATTTAGCTTGCCTGGCAGGAATTGAGCTTGTAGGTGGTACTTGGTAGTTCAAGTCTGTGTTCCACAGAGCCATGGCTAGTCTGCAGAGAGGGTATGAATGGATTCCCCCTGCTTGTTTCTATACCACATAACAGTGGTGTTTGTCTGTCTTTACCAATAATTGTCCTGGAAGAATGTGGTCCTTGAAGGCTGTCAGGGAATTCTGTACAGCTAACATGTCTTTTTGACTGATATGCAGGTTCATCTGACTCGGGTTCCATTTGCCCTGAATGCACTGCCCTGCCATGTGAGCCCCCCATGCATAGTCTGATGTGTCGGTTGTTAGGGTTTGGGCGGCAGGGGGTAGAGTGAATGGAATCCCCTTGTTGTGGTAGCAGGCCTCTGCCCACCAAAGGAATTCTGTCTTTATACAAGGAATGATAGAAATCATTGATTCCAGGTCCTGAGAATGTTGACACCATAGGGTTTTTAGATACCATTGGAGTTTCCTCATATACAGTCTTGCATATGGAATTAGTAGAATGCAAGAGTCCATGAACCCCAGGGCTTGCAGGATTTTCCTTGCAGATAGCTGGGTTTTTGTGGCCAGTAGTTTGAAGTAGGCTGGCTAATAAACTTGTTTCTCTGGTATGAGGTAAGCCATCTGGGAAGTTGTGTTAAAGCTTGCTCCCAGGAATACAATTTGTTGGCAGGGTACTAGATGAGATTTCTTTTCGTTTATGGTGTACCCCAGAGAGGTTAGAATTTTCTTTACAAATGCCAGATGTTTTAGTAGCATGTCCTGGCTTTCTGCCTGAATTAGACAATTGTCCAGGTATGGGTATATTTGAATATTTATTTGCCTGCAAAATGCAAAGACTGGAGCTAGACACTTTGTGAATACGCTAGGCGCAGTAGATAAGCCAAAGGGAAGTGCAGAGAACTGATAGTGCACGGAGCCAGCTCTGAAGCATAGGTATTTCCTGCAAGATTCCCTTATTGGAATGTGCAAGTAAGCTTCCTTTGAGTCTAAGGTTGCCAACCAGGCATCTTTGCCCAGCATAGGAAGCAGCTGCTGAAGTGTTAGCATTTTGAATTTTGGGATTGTCAAAAAGGTGCTTAGAATAGAGAGGCCCAGGATAGGGCGCCAGGAGCTGTCTTTTCTGGGTACCAGGAAGAATCTTGAGTAAAAACCTTGTCCCCTTTCTTCTGCTGGGACAGGCTGAATAGCCCTGATACTTAGAAGAGAGGGAACCTGCTGTTGAGCCTCTGCCCACTGATTTGGGGGTAGATCTGGCCAACCGTTTGGGGTTGGTAACGTGTGGAAGTGAAATCTGTATCCTTGGGAGACTATTTAAAACCCATTTGTCCTGGGTAATGAGTTCCCAGTTTTTTGCATGCAGGGCAATCTTTCCCCCTAAAGGAGCAGGCAGTTGAGCAGGGCTTGGAAGGTTTAAGGTTAAGTCATTGTGACATTTTTCCATGGGGGGGTGTCTTACTACTTCCAGCTTTGGAAGTGGGAGCCCTCCCACTGCTTAGGTATGTGCGTGCCTTGAGACTGTAAGCCTAGGTGGTCTGCTGTTCCTAGGTTTGGACTGGGAAGGCCTGGAAGAGACTGGAAAGGACCAATTCTTAGAAGGCTAATGCCTACTAAATCTGGGAGGCTGTACTTGCAGGAAATCTTTAACCGTTTGCATAAATTTAGCTTTTTCCTCCATCTTTTTAAGGACTACTTCGGTTTTGTTGCCAAACAGTTGGTCTTGGTTTAAGGGAGCATCCAGTAATTTAGCTTTAACATGATCTGGCAAGGTTTGCTCCTTAAGCCAAGAATGCCTTCCAAGTACAAATTCCCTTTTGAAAACATTGCCAATGCCATAATTTAATTATCCTGTTTACTAAAGCTATCACACTGGTACCGTTTTATAAGCATTCAATGGCAGATGCCCCTTATCTAGAGTGGCCAAACTATACCTTTTCTTCTCACATCTATCAGAATTATGCCATATTGTTTCATTATACATTAATCCTAGGGTACCCTGGACATCCTAGCCATGTCCATGGAGATTACAGCAATATCTTTATAAAAATGCTGATAATGCTCCAGAACTCAATGGAACCTTTTTAGTGCCCAGGGGCTGTGAACCAGCTTCTAGTAACATTACTAAATGCATTAGTGAATTCAATTCCTGTGGGTGCGGCTGAGAGCCTTTTATGCCAAGAAGCTCAATGCATCTTTCCTTGGTATGAGACTATTTTAAAAACCCTCACTTAAAATGTTCCTTTAGAATGTTATGGATGTCCAGAAAGGCCACTCTCCAGCAGAAACCATGAACAGACAATATCTCTCATCACCCACAGCCTAGTTCAGAGGAGAATGAAACTACTCAGTATAGGCCAAATCCCCCTCATCTCAGACTAAGTCAGAAAAATATTCAGGGAATGTGGGCCTTTTCCTTTTTTATTCCCCAGCCAGTCCAAATGCAAGAGGGCCAGGAGTAATGGGGAGTACAGTAGTATCACTTAGGAATACAAGAAAGCCTACAGGAGTACCACTGAGAAATACAGGAAAGTCCATCATCAAGAATGTCTGCTAGTACCCTGGATGCACAAGTGACAGATATCCAGTAAGCCAATATATAGGCTTCAGATGTCAAATCATCTCATGAGGTCTCCCAGACCCTAATAGGATAGTCTCAACACATGCAATCAACCAAATCCATAGCACTGTCTGAACCTACCAGAGAGGTTGGTAAAACTACTTTGAACTTTTTAGAGTTACCAAAGTTTTCTTAAAGGGGCCTGCAATGTCCTGTTGAATAACTGCTATGGATGCCTGTAAGCACGCATCTGGCTGTAACACAGTGTTTTCTTTTATTTTATCAAATATCTTGAGTCAGAGCCCCACAATTCCTGGCTTGGCACAACGACGACTCTAATCACCATTACATTAAATTATACCCCATCTTCTGCACTGGAACCTTAAAAAGTAGGGGTTTGAACTGGGGTAGCAGTAGAAGACAGAAAAGGAATATGGTAAGGTAGATCATACTCTTGGCATGTGTGGGAAATGAATACCTAGTGGTGATTTCTGTTTGGCTCTTAAAGTCTTTGATTGTTGGTCCTGCACTGGCATCAGAATCTTGTTCTGAAACCAGCACCATAGGCTTTTCCATCTTCTTATTTTATATAGTATCCGGAAAACATTTTGCATCTTTTTACCCTGTTCTGGGGAAGAAAAAAAAAGTCTGGTCTTATAAATGTGTTCCAAACCCAACCAAAGACGGATTTCTTCTTGGCTAAGTTTAAATATTTACTGTGTTTTATGACATCATTATTAGTTATGTTTTCTTATGATAAAATAATTAAAAGAAACAGCAGGAAGCTCCAATACTGAAAATATGAAATGTGATGAAGTAACAGCCAGGTAAATTGAAACAAAACTAATAAAAGCTCCTAACTGGAAACGTCAGGGTCAGATGCTGTACCTAACTTCTAGCTACAAGTACTAACCATAGCTCTCAACAAATCAGGTACAAATCTCAAAAGACTCTGGGAGAAATCCAGAAATAAACAGGAATACTTTTAGATCATTACTATTAACTGAGAAACTGACAGAATAAGATAATGTGAATTAATAAACATTTTCTGAAGTAAAAAAGTCAACAGATAATGACAATAATTAGAGCTATAAAGAGCAATTCACCACTTTTTCTCCAAATATCATCAGTTTTAGGAGGGATTAAGAAGAAAAAGGCTAAAATTTGAGTCAAAATCAGGGACAGTTGAGAGTTGCGATATGAACATCTTCACAGAAAGATGAAGTAAGAATTATTTATTCACATATATCAGACAGACATCAACTTGGTTAGCAAGAAAAACAATACTCCTGCTTAAGAGTAAACCAGCAAGCCATCCCAAGGACTACAGACCAGTAACTTGCCTTCCAAAATATGTAAATTACATACTGGAATTGATGCAGAGATTATAGAAATCTAGAAAAAAAAAATCAATCAAGGCAAAAAAAAAAAAAGCATTAATAAAAGAAAGTCACATGGAACAAACCATCATTTATTGTTAAAGCCATAACAGAGAGCTTAGAAAGAAGAATCACATTATGGTATGGATGCAACACTTGTACTCTATAAAACCCAAGGATATTAAAGCACTTCTTAAACAGTCCTGTGTTTGTACTAAATACAAGCATTTTTTTTACTTTTTGTACTGGAACAAGTGCATGAAGATTTAATAGGAGGTGATTTAAAAAAAATAGGCTTGAGGTTAAGGAAACAGAATGGCAGGTTAAACTCTGGGCAGATTTTCCAGGGTTAAATGATACTATAAACATTAAATGTTTTGTAAATGACGGAAGGCTGAAAGTTTATAAAGTCTTTTAACATTTTTACGTACTGCGTTTTTACACTTCATTTATCTTAATTAGTCAGTTGACTGTATTAATGACTTTACTGGTAGTTGTATATCTATCGATCTATATCCTTTGTTGTTTGTAGTGAGATGCGTTTCTGAAGAAGTCAGCTCTAGATGAAAGCAGAGAAGTAAATATTTGTACACTGAAAAAGGTGAACTCTCTCTTGGCACTGTTTTTGTGGTTTTACATTTATTATTTATGGCCAAACTTGGAAAAAGTCATTCAACAGCATCCCACATTCATGGATAATGGAATTCTTACAGATGTTTATTCTGACTTCTGTTAATCGGGATATATCTGACTGGGCAGGAACTCTATTTTCAGAGGAGGCCCAGGAAGAAAAACTCCATATAAAACAGTAAATGTGATGAAGAAGAACGTAATACAAAAAAGTTTATTTTAACATATGATAGCTGGGTAAAATACAAATAATAACAAGACATTAACGATGAACAATGAGGATGTAGAAACTTAAAGACAATTTAAATGTATTGCATCAGACAAAAATACTGCTTGTATTAGATAAAAGGTGTAAGGTAGATGATGTGTAGTAAGAACGATGCAGGGAGATAGAAAGGAAGATGTAGGAATCAGAATATAGTTGAGGCGTGAGGATGACATGAAAATGCATTCTATCAGCTACATTGCAGCGACTATAAAACAGTGGCAAACCACTTTGCAGCTAAGCTATGACAAAGGGCAATTATTCCAGGGATAAGAATTCAAATGGATGATATTCCTGGATGATTAATTGTTGCTGCTTTTGTTCTGTTTTACCCCTAACCCATTAAGCTGTTAAGAGATTAGGCTATAGTTAAGGCTTAACTAACAGAATCCAACCTTGCTGAAACACATCTCATCTACTTTTTTGTGGATGATTTAAAATGGTGTATTTCATCAGATGAGGACCTGAAAGCACAACTACAAATGGTTAATACTTTCTCAGATGATACTAGAATGATTTGGTCTTGATAAACATTAATAAAAGGAAAGCTGTAGCACCATTACAGTATCAGCCTGAGACATGAATGTGACATAAAAGAAGCTGAGCAGGAAGGACTGTATAAATATTTGGGAATACGTGAAGGGTCTTCAGTAAAATATGAACAAACGAAAACAACGTTCAGTAAAGAATATTTCAAAAGACTAAAGCTAACGTTGAAAACGGACAACACCAAGGAATAATGTCCAACCTATAAATCACTTTGCTCTCTGTTCTAAGTTGCATCTTTGGTGTGACGTGACTGACCCAAAACAGCACTGAACCAACTGGGTAAGAAAATAAGAAAAATGCTACAATATGAAAAACAAGTGCATATCAAGACTTTATATCCCTCACTCTGAAGGAGGGTAGGGGCCTCCTTATAACTGACAATATGTATAGGTCTGCAATCATGGGACTTCAAACATATTTGATGACCTCATCAAATCAAAACAAAGTGAAAGTTCTAAAGCATGAGGAGAAGTTTTTAAGACGACATTTTTACTTAGTTTGGCAGAAGCATTTTGGAACAGACTGGAAATGGAAATCAAACCAGAAGTAGACATTAATCAGACAGCATCTGGGAGTACTAAAAACACAGAATATAAAGTAAAGGAGCAGAAGAAAAAGGAAAATTTGAAAGTACAAAAATACAGTGCTTAAGCATATATAACTTGTAAAACGAACACATGTTGACCGAGCTATGACATAGGAATGGCTAAGAAGATATGGATTCAAACCATAACATGAAAGATAGCAGGCTACATACATGAGGGTTTACAAAGTCTATACAAAAGTGGTAGAACTAGACAAATGCAGGTTCTGCAAAAACAGAACTGGAAACAGTTGCGCATTTCATTGCAAAGTGTGATACACTCATGACTAAGGATCTGTATACTGAAAGGGACAATAATGTGGCAAGACTGTTGCATTGAGGACTGCACAAACAGCAAAATACAGGAGTACATGAACCACAAAGAATTGTTGACAATAACGAAGCTTGGATCGCACAGTTAAAAAAACAGATGGAATAAAACCAGATATAGTAGTCCATAAAAAAGGGAAAAGTAGCATTAATCATTGAAACTACTGCAGAACCCAGTGATTATATCATCTTATGTTCTGAGGTTTTAAAAAAGGAAAAAGAGCAATGTGGAAGAAAGATACTCAAACAATTCCAATAACAGTAGAAGCAACAGGGCTAATAAAGAATTTACAGTCATACTTAAATATGCTACCAATGCACACAAGCCAGTATGAACTGCAGGAGGTGGGAACTCTGGCTACAATGAGGGTTGTTGAGAAGAACACTCATGGCAAACATCAAGGATGGAAGTACTATTAATCTAATGAACTATTCTCAAACACTGGCTTAGGAATGAGGTTAATTTCTGTCATAGTAATAGAAATCCAAGACGTTAGGAGTAATTAAAAAAAAGGGAGCAATCAAAAGGTATAATAGCAGTTTTTAATTGGAATCTGTCTCCCCAAGAATACCTGATGGTAATTTTTATCTGGGATACTGGCACAAAAAATGTCCTGAAATAATTATAACTAGCCAAAGAAGCAATGAATTACACCAATGTAGAAAATATATTGATAAAAGTCAAAAGGGTATTTTATTTTTACTTCATTGACAAAAAGGAACTGAAGATGGAGCATATTATGCTTTTCTTTTTGTGGATGCCCAACTGATGACCAGAATGAGAGACCTAAACCTTGTGCTCCATGGGACATCTGACTGCGCCACAAATTTAATGTCCCCCTAAATCTTATCACATTCATATTATGTATGCAATTCAACAATGGTCCTTAGATAACAAGTCTACAGTGTTTTATTCACAGCAGTTTTTCAATGCAAAAAAACAAAATTACATGAACTCTATTACTGTCCTTAGATATGTCCATTTGCACCACTCCTATATTATTATTATTATAAATAAAGTTGTCTATGTATCAGTCTAAAAATCAGAAAATGAGCTTTGGCAAACCAGTAGCCAAAACGTTTTAACTACATAATTTTCAGTGTGTGCAGTGAAGAAGGTCAGTACAATAACATATAAGTAAATTGTTTTGGTTTTCCAAGGAAGTATAAAATGCTAGAGTGAATAAATAGATAAAAAGGATAAACTCCACTATGGTGCAGAAGCACTGATATGACCATAATTTTGAAGCAAGCTTATAAAGATGGCAAGGGTTGGGGCTTGATGGGAAATTAAACAGCTGGTTACATACCACCTCTACTTTCCAAGAAGGGGACAAGGACAGGGTAACCAGTGTAGCCACATTACTGAAAAAGATGAATGTAGGCTGGAACTGCACCTCTTAAAATTCATCACATGTTATGATGAAAATAGCATGCACCTACTTCTACAACGCTGGGGAACATGGGAAAACTTGCTAACTCAAAATCTTGCAAGATGATCAACAAGGTGTTATGAATCTAATGTACAACACTCTTGTCCAGTCCTTCCCTTCTAACTCTGGTTGGACAGCATCTAAAAAAACAATGAAGGTTCTAGTTAGACCAGAAGGGTAATACAGATCTGTAGTGCATTCAAGCAAATGCTAGCTTGCAATAGCGGCTGCATGTACAGGTACTAAAAATGCCAATCAAATGGAAGAATGTCTCTCTGGTCTACTGTTATGATTGGGAGGGGTTTTAGGCTCAAATCCTAGATGAGCACAGACTTTACTAACAAACAGTCCTGGTGCATTAATAATGACCCAATTTCAATAAGTATAGCATCCTGCACCATTACAAAAATGGACAAATTATGATCACAAAGTAAAAAAGATAGAGAGGATCAAGGCTATGAGTTGTTGATGAGCTGCTTCCTGTTGTCCAGGGTTCGACCCCCTCAGCTTCCACTTGCCTACTGTGCAATTCTGTGCTTAACCACACAATCGTGTGGGGAAACTGGGAAGTTGGTTAGGCTCCTCATTGGTCTCCTTGACCACATGCATAGCCAGCTTTATGCATAAGTGAACTAGTTGGACACCTAGAGTGTTGTAGTTGTAGTGCTGCTTTACTTCTATTTAGTCTAGCAGTTAGCACAGAGAGTTAAGGCTACGGATGGTTAACAAGCAGCTTTCTGTGGTACATGGTTTGATTTCTTCAGGTTTCAGGTTTCACTTGCTTACTGTGAGATTTTGAGGAAAACATATAACCACAGCAGGGTTTTAGAGAAATTTGGGTTAGCCGTTTTAATGATTTCTTGGACTACGTGTGTAGTAACTACCTATGAAACTAATCATAACAAAACTGCACCATCATTTCAGCAGTAGGGACAATGGCGCACAACAATTTAAACTTGGACCATTGTCCCTCTACCAAGGCTAGGAAAACATTCTGTGATCCATCTAATTCTAAAGGACGTAACTAGTCACTTTAGAGAAATTACTGCAGCACTTCATATTACATGATCCAACCCATTACTGATAAAGTGTTCTATAGCCTTCAGCAAGCCACTTTAAACAACCTGAAAAAGTACAATGACTCTATTACAAAAACCATATGGCTATTTTGAAAGGATTAAGGTACTCGTTATATTTTGTTTCTTATAGCTTGTTTAGATGTGACCTCTGTCTGGCCTGCTAGGCAATGCACAGATCAATGAATGGAATACCAAAAATTAATAAAAAAAAATAACACAAAAATACCAAAGATACATTTTATTCGACACATTTAGATTATCAGGTGATGTCCATCATTAACATGTCACATTTAAACTTAGATTACATATAATAGAAAACGTCAGCAATCAAGCTTACCAAATGTCAGTAGATGGTGACAACTAACCATTTATAAGACACAGGTAATCAGGAGGTGAATCATGAGCAGAAGAAACAGGTAAAGATTACAGACGTGCATTAGCTGCAGCAAAACACAAAGGTAAAATGCATAGTTTTGCATATTACAAAATCATTGATAAAAAAATATCCACTAGCAAATCACGAACTGTCAAGTAGATGTCACAGTTATAAATGCTTTAAGGTTAGGTCCTACAAGTGTGCCCCTTAGATTGTATAGCAAGTTGATGCATCACATGTTTAAGTAGAATTAGAAGGTGTAATGAGATGCATCAGCTGATGGCAGCGTCCGTCATCCTGGGGAAAAGAAATGGGACTGCCCAGAGCTGTAGAGTTCTAATAGTGAAGGCTGACAGCAAGCAAAATTAATCAGCAATCAAAGGATACATTTTTCACATACTGACCTAGGTAGTGCCCAGCAGATATGTTAGGCAAATATTTTTCTTTCTTTGCAACTACATATTGCAGCTACAGATGAGTTTCGATGACAGAACAATCAGCAAACTAATGTTTAAGAAATCTATATGACAGTACACAATGGTAGGTAATGTCATCTTGCTTAATGTGACAATCTAGCAGTTATAGACTATGCACATTAAATAAAACACCATTAACACATTACAAAGTTATGATGGTCAGTTTACCAGAAAAGATGATTTTTGTGTATGAAAAAAATGGTGTTTATTTGAGCCACTAGATGGTGGTACAACCTGTGTGACTGCCCTCTGTACAAGTCTGTCTACTACAGATTTGTCCGTCTGTTGAGACCTTTGATGAGGTGTTCATCAGCATATGGCCTATCCTTCATGTCGGTAAGCTTTTTAGTGCTTAAGAGTCTTTATTATCAGCCAAGCAGTAGCATAATAGCAGTGTAGTGCATTCAGACCCAATAATTCACAGACCTGCTGTATTTTCTAAGAGATGGATCTTCAGCAGTTGGTGATGTAGAATCGACATGGGAACTGAGACTAAGTGAGATCATTTTGAAGATAAAAGTCTGTTCTGCACTGCTACCAGCAGTTTTCTCCTGAATTAAGTGACTTTACTAAGCTGCAAAAGATGACTGTTCGCCCCACTGTCTTTCAAACTGCTCAGCCCAAGTAGTTACAAGCCACAGAACATTTTTATTTAATTTTCAACTCAAACGAGATGTACAGCGATTTAGAGCTCTGAATGTAAATCTGCAATACACTGTTCAAAGTCTGTTCTTTAGTTAAAAGTACAAGCATTATTATGTTTTGCTGCTGATAAAGTATAAAAAGGATCTAAGCATACAATGTCAATCTCATGAATATGCACAAGGATTTGAAATATTTAACCCTTCATAGTAAGGAGTCCAAGACTAATGCTGGACATCACTTCTTCAGACATCTTTCTCCTCACCTTATTTTCTTAAATGACACATTTTTTCCCTAATTCTCACGTATAGTTCTTTGCCTACAAACAGATTCCTACAATGATGGACAGGTGAGTAAAGCATGACATAGCTGTTTCTCCCTTTGTACTGCACCACTATGCTATTCAACCTCCTCAGAACACATCACACTCAATGTGCATGAAATTTCATTATTACTTTCTTTAGGAATTCATCTCACTGCCTCCCACATCTTACTGCCCATTGCACTGAAGTATGAACTAGCAAACACCCACACAAAAAGGTGTTAACAGATCTGCCTGCATCCCACCCCACTTAGGACAATAAAAAGTAATTTGGTTAGGAATGCAGTATTACACAGATCTTTGCTTCATCAAAGAAAGAAAGAACCACTGTAATTTTACTGTCAGATACTATTCATAGCTGACTGACTGCTCAGGTATAAATACCAGAAAACATGATGGGTGACAGTACATTGAATAACTTACACAGCAGAGTTGAGGTGATGTTAGTGCTGTGTGTGTAAGCTAACATTCTCTTACTATTTTTTCCCTAAATGACTACCATTGTTGGAGAATTTATAGGTTAACTTGCTGGCAGCGCTATTAAGTGGCAGGTACAGCTTTTGTACTTTGCAGGACTGTCTAAACTCTTTCCTAAGTGTTTTCAGATTTTAAGTGACAGAGAAGCAAGACATGAATATAAAAGACAGCCCTATATGTGCTTGCACACTGACATCTTTACACTATAGCCTTCTTTCAGCAGGTAAGGGGTGAAGCCCAACTGCCTGCATCCTCATACAGCAGTTATATGTAGGAGAAGTCACAAAGTCACTTCCTGTATAAAATGCCTGCCCCTTTTCTTTTTATTGTCCTCCATTTTCCATCCCCAGTGGAAATTCTTATCTACCTAGAGCTACTACATTGTACTAAAGAAATGGAAAACTCCCTGCATTTCATATACCAGAATCTGCCACCAGTCTCAAGTGACCAGGGGGATTTTCATTTGTGGTGCTGGTTAGCTAGCTTTATCTTTGTTGTAAGTTTCACATTGCCATATATTTCAGCCATGGAGGGCATCAATATAAATACTCTTTGGCAGCATCAGAAAAAAATTCACCAGCCTTGAAGCCTGGTTTCAGCTTCATAACCGAGCCATAATACAAATTATGACATGATAGGTAAAACCTGATGTGACTGCATTGTACTTTTAGCTAACATACAAACCAGTCCAAGGCCAGAGATTTCAGACTAAAACTTGAACAAAGTACTTACACCAATTCAAAGTAACAGTAATAGAGCATAGCTCTCAACCTTCCATCTCCAAAATGAAGAATACTAGCCCTCAGAATGTGGAACAAATGGGCAAAATGTGGAACACATACTAATGGCTTGCTAACAACTTCAACTAGGAAGGTCACAGGATGGTTAAACTATGCTAGTTTTACTTATAATGAAGATCTTTTAATGAATGAATATGATTCATTTCTATTTACCATGGATTTCACTTAAAAAAAATTCCTAACACTGAATGTGTGACAGTCTTTCAATGTGGAACTTTGAGGAACATGAACTTTTTAAGACCCCAAATGAGTTACGTTCCTTGCAATGAGGTACACTTGAGAGGTATGTGATAGAGTACCCCTACTAATCCAAAGTAACAATGAAAGTATACCTGTTGTAACTTCCCCAAATAACAAAGATATTGAGTCAAAATGGCCAGTCTGTGAAAGCCATATGGTTCAGAAATTTAAACTAAGAACTGTTCTTATTTCTCAGCCATCCTCAAATGTTCGCAGTGCTGTAAATGAGGTAACGACAGTTATGCTTCTCTTTCAGAAGCAATTCTCAGCTAACAGGTGATTTTAGAATGCGTTGGGAACTTAAATGCAATATTCATCCAGCATGAATACTGACTACCCTTAATAGACTCAGCTTCTAAACAGAAACATACATAACTGCAAATTGCCTCCAATATTATTTACGGATTCATTACACTTGCCTTGTAAACAGAACTGCACTGCTTGGTACTAGCAAAAGCTAAATGGCTACTGATACCAAAAAAAGGTCTACACTATGTCTAAATTCTTTTGCATATAAAGTGCCTACTCTACAGACCCTCCCATCCCTCACAATTTAATTCATCCCATGTACCTTGTCTCTCCCATCCTCTACACCTTCCCTTTAGACATCTAGATCCACACTGCACAGAACACATGTACTTTCTCTCTCCCATCCTCTACACCTTCTCTTTGGACATCTAGAACCACACTACACTACACAAAACACAGCTTTTTAATGATGGCACCACCAACCTGAGAATCGCTCCTAATAAACTTAAAACAAAACACCATTCAATAACTACAAGGCTAACTTGAAAAGTGCATCTTCAAAGATACCTCCTTATAAATGCTATTACCATCAAGGAATAACTTAAAGCAGAAGTACTAATTATCCTGTAAACTCATTTTTTCTGCTGTAACTTATTCAAATTAAGACTGTTAAATGGTAACTATCACCCTTCAAACTTGCTCCTTTCTCTTTTTTTCTTTTACTGTAAATACCGTAAACACCTTGCACCATTTATAAAACACTACATATTCAATGTATCATACTTGATATATATTTAATTAATAATCCCTTTGTTGACCAGATTAGTCCCATAAGGTTACTGATGACCTTTCATGGGAGACCTGAGGTGGTATTTATAATACTTGGGGAAATTTGGCCAAGGTATTAGGGAACCTCCTCCCCCCACACTCTTTTCAATAGATGCCTTGAGAGCTTTTACATTGACTTGGGCTACCACAAATTCAAGTAGACGGGACCTCAGTTTAATGTCACATCCAAAGGATGACAAACTCAGGACAGTCTAGCTATGCTTATCCCAAATTTACCAAGATATTGCTGACATGTGTCAATACCCTACGGAGTTTTATGAGTTCTGATATAGGCTTGTACAGATCAAGCATTCACAGGTTGTACCTCTTCATTAGGAACATAGGTGCCAAACCATAGGTAACGTTGTGATTTTCCATCCAAGGGTCCAAGTTATGTTTGAACATAGTTAGGGATGAGCTTTGATTTGCATGGATGGGAAGCCTGGTCAAAAGAAGCGGTAATCTTTGAGACACAACTGTCCCTCCAACATGTCCTGTTTATGTTGCAGATGATGTTTAGGACCTTACAACAGGTATTTCTGATGGTATTTGTTTTGCGCATATGTAATAACTCATTCAATGTGGGTTTAGAGCATTCCTTATATGCTAGGCATAAAACCCCATCCAACAGTCCTTAGGAGACAGAATACAGGGATGTTGATTATCCACCCCCCATGTTCTTTTTGTGAGGAACCTCTGTGGTGTCTCACGCTGTTGCAAGCACCTGGTCAGCTACATGCCAAACTGTGTAGTGCACTCAATCATTTGCTAGATGAGAGCAAGTGCGGTAGAACAATGACCTTCTTAGGCCTAGATGCCCTTGCCCTTACACAGAAGTTGTACAATGCAGAATGATTTTCTCACTACAGTAAACACGTGGTAGTCAAAGGTCAAGTTGCTGTCAACATGCAATGCCAGATCTCTGACCACTGGATCTACTTGCAGAGGTGTATAATCAGTGTAATAATTTCCAATGATAGCAGCCATTCCAAAGGGTACTATTTACAAAAAATATCTTTATTGAATTATCACTTGTGACATAAGCAAACTTACATTTATATGAAAATAATCAAACCATAAGTTAACATTTAAACAGTCTCCATCACATATATTGCTCTGTACAATATAATCGAACCAACATTACATAAATTGTTCAGTTCCTGCTATCTTTCAAACCTCAGTCCTCCTCTAAAACATTTTTCTGCATGTACTGTTTCCACAATTTCCATTTTTACCAAGTAATTTACTTTTCTAAAGCTCCCAGTTCCTGTTCTTTTACTTTTGTTACAATATAAACTACTTCAAGTACGGTTGACAGATTATGATTTCCATTTTCTAGTAACTGCTTTTTTGGCAGCCACCTGGACTAAATTTAACAAGGCCTTATTATGTCTACGCAATTCAGATCCTGTATCCCAGCTCAAAAAAAAAATATTTTCTTAGTTACACTCATTTGCTTGCCCAATATTCCTGACAGAGTACACATCAGGGAATTTTTAAGGTCTGCCATTTCATTACAAACAGACCATATGCTGCCAGGTATCTCCTACTTCACCATCACACCTCCAATATTTGCCATCCACCGGAGGAAAATTTCTTTGGAGTCTGCTTGGGGTATAAAAGTACCTATGCAAACACTTCCAGGCAAAAATCCTAAATTTTCTAGACATTGCTGCATATTTGGGAGTCATACATATGCCCTCCCATTGCTTCTTTGCAAATTCCTTATCTAATTTCTCTTCCCAATCTTTTCTGATCTTCTCTGACCGATTCCTACAGTTATCATGCAATATTATTATATGCCTTACTAATTATCTTTTTTTTTTTAAACGGCAGATTCTATTCTAGACTTAATTAAAACCTCAATCAGTGTAGATCTTTCGTTTAGGATACCCCTATTTGTTTGTCTTTGCCTATACTCTATCAATCCCTGATGGGGAAGGAACTCCAAATATTTTCTTGGCCTCTTCCCATTCAAATTATTTGTTCCCAATAATTTGGTTCCTTTGCCAGATTCCTCCAAATAATCCCAGCCCCTCTTGTTTGTTCCCACTATGTAAGTTCCTTTGCCAACTTCCTCCTCTAATTCCAGCCTCTCTTGCCTAGCCTCTGTACCCCTAATTGCAGTCATCCCTATCAGCAGAGTCTCCTTTCGCCATTGCCATGCTGGCTTAACTCTTAGTATACTTTCTGCTACTTTATGAATATAACTAATTCTCCTTGAGGATCTGCATCCAACATCCTGCTCTTTACTTATTTCTTGAACCACATCCCCAACCCCCACCCATTTCATCATCATCCCTTTCTACTTTGAATTGAAGCTTCCTGGTTGTGTTGCATATATGTGCCTTAATTGAGCACCTCTAAAATATCTCTAAATCAGGTAATTTATTACATTGGAAGGATCAACTTATCTTGCCCCCTTCCCCTCCCAAATAATCCTTCAACTCTATCAATTACTATCCACAACTTCTCCTCTGGTTGAACAAATGTCTGACCTATGTATAAAGCTAAAGGGACTAAAATATTTTCATTGCTTGCATCTTGCTATCCATATCCATAAGCTAGAGCTTTCAGTTTCTCAATTTTAGTCTCTTCCCACATATCCTTAGTTGACATATTAGAATCCTTTTAACCCATACTCCAAAATGCTTCATTTTATTATGTGCTCATAAATATGGGTATTGCTGAACCAAATCAGGTGTGGATATATAGTTTACAGCTGAAACCTTTATCTTCATTAATTTTATAAGCCAAAACCCCTTAAAACTGTCTCAGAATGTTCCAGAGCACTGATATGTCATTTTCTGATTATATCAAGTACAAAATATCATCTAAAAACTAAGCCAGCTTTCTTGAATACCATACCACTTATATCCTGGAATTTCTGAGTCCCTTATTTTCTTTGCAAATGATCCTAAATGTAATACAAACAAAGGGGGAAGACGACACACCTGCCTGGTCCCTCTGCTAACAGACAACTTATCAGAGATGAACTCTCCCACTTTGATTTTTGCCTCTGATCCTCTATATATCCTCCTAATTAACCTTACTATTTTATCTGGATATGCAAATGCTTCCATTGCCTTAGTCATAAAATCCCAGCTTACTCTGTCAAATGCTTCCTCTGCATCAAGACCCACCAGCATCAGTCTATTATTTACATTCTGCTTCCCTCTGGATCATCAATATTCTATTAATGTTGTCAATTGTTTGCCTCCCCTCCACAAAACCACATGGATCCATATCTATTTTGTCACACCTATGCCAGTCTTTTAGCCATTATAGACAACCATTTTAAAAGCATAATTTAAAATTGAAGTGGGCCTTTATGAATCTGGATCTCATGGGTCTTAACCATCTTTAGGTATTACGGCTACCACAGCTTTTTTCCAGGATGTTGGTGCTTCCCCTCCTTTTAAAATACTGTTAAGCAAAATTTTCCAGATCCTTATCAGTTTATTCCTTCCTAGCTTCCACAGTTTCACCAGAATACCATCTACTCCCAGATACTTTCCTGCAGATTGGTTACACATCACCATTTTATCTCATCTCCTCCTATCTTAACTGTTAATTGTTGAGCCTCATGTAACTCTAACCTTGGCATATTTGTGTCTTCCATAACTATTTCCATTTGTTCTTTTTCTTTATTTCCCTACTTCTCTGCTTTACACAGATTTTCACAAAATGTCTGAAACATCTCTAATATCTCTACAGAATATCTTATTATTTTCTTGTTGCAGGCTTCCTAGGTTTGGCAACAACCTTTTCTACTTTCTGTTGCCTAAGAAGTTGTGCTAAAAGTTTTTGTGCTCTGAAGTTATTAGTTGCTTAACAGTAATATTTGTAAACTCATGCATATTATCCAGTACTCCCTTAACAGTAATCTTTATAAACTCATGCATATTATCCAGTACTCCCTTATTTTCTCTTTTGTACTCTGCCGATGCACCTTTTCTTTTTTTATGAGATTCCCTTTATTCTATAATACTTTAACCTTTGTCAGCCTCTCTAAATAATTCTTGTTACTTAACTGTATTTCAATATTCTTTTATTTCTTTTATTTCTAACTTATTTTTAAACTCCTCTTTCATTTTCCCAACTCACTAGCTGCAACTTCTGGAACACTTTGTTTTCCCTAATAAATTTCCATTATCCATTCCTTAAATTCCTGTTTTATTAACAGGTAGCTGTGGGAAGTGCCAATGTCTCATCTTTATTTCCTTACCCTTGCATTTTTATCTTAGTAAAACAGGTGCAGGATCTGAAATAGTTATTGGATGCGTGTCGAAGTTCTCAATTAAATGCACATGTTCCTGTGAAATATAACTTCTGTCCAGTCTATTCCAGTTATTGTACCTTGGGGAATATGTAAATTCTCTCCATGTTCCTACTACTGAGTTCATGTCTTCCATACCAAATATTTTCAACAAATACATTTCTTAAGAAATCTACATTCTTTTTGTTGTATTTTCCATTCTAGTCCCCGAACATACATACGCATTGTTGCAAATCAAATGTAGTCCCCCAGCTATAAGTAATATTCCCTGCTGTGACTGGATAATTTCTCCCATTTTAAGCTCCTTAACAGCAGTTTTAGTGAAATATGAATACATGCCAGAGTAATCCTCATTCTTTGCCAGTAGCCCCTTTCTACTTCACATATGCCACTAGCTTTTTTCTTCTGCCACTGTTGGAGCTCCTCAAGCAATTAATGTAAGTACTCTTATTTTCCTTTGATCCACGTATTGTGGCAAATGTCCATCCTGAAAATCCTTCATCAGATTCACATGCTCGGGTCTTTCCAAATGTGTCACCTGTAGAATTTCTATTTGCACTCTATTTCTTAATATAATGAAATATTCTTTCCTTTTTGTCTATACCTGTGAGACCATTCACATTCCAAGATACTATTCAAAGTGTTACGCTGATAAGTCATTATTCCCTATTCCATACAGCTTTTTAGAGATCTGTTTCCAGATTTAGTGATACATGCACCCCTCTAATGTTTGGCAGATTAATCCATTTTACATGTTTTCTTATCATCAACACTGGAAGCTACGTCACATATCAGTTGAATGATCTTCCATTTAAAACCATTGGGTTAGCCATCTTTGAAAATTCAAGAACTGCACAATCCTGTCCGTTTTGTTTTCAGGATTAGGCAAAACAAGGGTTTCAATAGCTTGGTATAAAGACACTTCCTATCATTATTTTTGGCATTAACCCTGTCTTTCAGGAAGTATAAGACTGCATCTTTATACTTCAGTGCTTAAAACTCCGATATCCTCTTTCCTAGGAAATGCCAATAAAGACAGCAGTTTTCCAGGTGACAAATTTTAGAACAATAGCTGCTGGCTCAAAGGGCATCTGTGTTAATTTTTCGAGGTCAAAATTCTAGTCACATACTGGAGCAGCCTTTATTCTAGGTGGCCCAAACTGGAGAATGCCTTTTAGGAACTGTTTGATGGTAAAAGGGAAGTCTATGGGCAGGTAGGCTGACACAATGAATAAATGCATCTTGAGAGAGGCATATGCTAACCCAGATGTAAGCAACTTAAGACAAACACTATAGAACCAAGGGCTAGTCTGCCAACTTAGGGTTTTTGTTCCTTCTTTGACACCAGAGACAATCTTCGACATTTAGATAGGTAGAATTTCCGACTGCATGACTTTCTATACTACCTGACAATGTTAAGCATGTCCTCTGAATAAAGATGGGCAAAGAGTAATAAATCAATACCCTCCATGCAGCAAGTCTGAAAGTGGACAGGTTTAGGTGCATCAAGGACTCCTGGAACTGCATCAACAGGCTTCATATGCTGAGGCAGCAGTACCAATTTCTCATATACCACTTCAAGGAGGAAGATTCTGTGCTGTCTGAATCAGAGAAGGGCTACTGATATTTCCTCTAGCCTCTCCTCAACAGAGAAGGGCTACTGACAGTTCTTCTAGCCTCTCCTCAACAGAGAAGGGCTACAGATAGTTCCTCTAGCCTCTCCTCCTTTATGCTCTGGACTGCACTGGAGAGAGAGTGTGGAAGAGAATGCATGCGCCAACAGACCTGCTCAATACAGGGAGAAGGCATCCAATGCTCAGGCTTACCCATGATGTGCTCTGAAGCAGAATTTATTCAACTGTCTGTGGTCTAAAAAGAGGGACTATCTCTGGTACCCCCTATCTATGAGTTATAAGTAGGTATGCTTATCTAGCATCAAATTGTTGATATTTGTTGAGGTCCCAATTAAAAGACTTGTTAGGAGGTTATCATGGGATGAGATACAGAAAATCTCCAGAAGCATCTGTGGGTGTGGCCTCCTCCCAAGCATTGCTAGCCTATAGAGTTGAGTGCAAGTGCGTAACCCTCCCCACCATATGTTTATGTAGCACGTAGTATGTCAAGCAAAGTTCTTCATTAGCACTCTTCAAGAAAAATCTTGATGAGTGGATGAGAAATAGGAAATACACCCTGGGGATCACTTCTGTGTCTCTGCTCGACAGTGGCACAGGAAAATAACTTTCTTGGGTGGCGTAAGCCAGGGAACCTTGTTGGCTAGGCTTACATAGGCCCTTGGGCAGATAGCCTAGTACCTACCTATGAACCTATGAATCACTATAGCATTGTCTGCAATTGCATTCAGTATAAACAGCATCCAAAGAAGCCTGAAGGCCATGACTGCCATTATTTCCTTAGGATCCATCTGCTTCTTTTTCTTATTGGGGCTCCATGTGTTTTAGACTCATGTCCATTGGATGGGACCTCAAACATCCTTCTTTAACGTTTGGTTTAAGGAAGGCTTTTGTTGCCCTTGAAGGGTGCACTATTCCATCCTCCTTTTCACTCATGGGAGTATGGACCATTTAATGAAATGCCCATGTTGTTGCAGAACACACCTCAGGAACAAATAATTGCTCGTGTGCAGTCTTGCTATTGGCCCACTAAGACGGTGGAAACAATGTAAACTATAACTATCAGGAATTTCTGAGCTGTGACCCCTATTCTACAGTGACATGTTTTAAAAGAAGATGGTTAGTGATACCACTATGTACTGGGAGGAGAAATACTTTTGATTTTGTGGCATCCAGGCATGCTTCTAGAAATGCCACCAACCTGTCTGTGACTGGATTTTAACATAATCAGAAAAACAAGTAGCAGCAGGAAACAATCAGGACCTTCTGCATCTCTTCCTGGAAGAGTGAATTATCCAGGTAAGTGTGTGTGTGTGTGTGTGTGTGTTTACATATATATATATATATATATATATACATACATACATACACACACACATATATATATATATATATATATATATATATATATATATATATGCACACACACATACACACACAGATATACATATATATATATATATATATATATATATATATATATATGGGAAGACTACATAATCTCAAAAGTTTGAAATACCGAATTTCAAACTTTCGAGACCATATAGCCTAAACCCCAAACTACCGAAAGACCAGAAGCACGAATTGCAAAATCCCAACTATCAGGAATTTGAAATTCGCACTTCTGGTGTTGTGGTATGGTGGAAGGGCAAGTAAGTATTTCTGTTTAACTGTGTTGGTTAGAGGATTAGTGTGTAAATGTGTGTTGCAAGTGTGAGTGTGAGGGGGATGTAGGCATGTGGTGGTGTATTCATGCGTTTCTCTGGGCAGTGCTACCTTGGAGTTAGAATATTTAAGTAGGGGGGTGTGGGGGAGCAGGGGGGCTTGCCCCCTGCTTGTCTGTAGGTTACGTTTGTGTTTTGGGGGAAGGTGGGTGTATGTGTCTGTGTGTGCTGTATGTTGTGTGTAGTTTTCGGTAGTTTGAATTTCACGGTTTTGTTTTTTTCGGTATTGTAGTGTTTTGGATGTTTGGGCATCCAAAACACTACAATACTGAAAAACCAAAACCACAAAATATATATATAAATATATATAAATAAATAAATATATATATATATATATATATATATATATATATATATACATACATATATATATATATATATACATACATATATATATATATATATATATATATATATATACATACATATATATATATATATATATATATATATATATATATATATGCACACACACACACACACACACACACACACACACACACACACACACACACACACACACACAGAGAGAGAGAGACAGAGATGAATGCCCCTACTGCTTCAGTGAACAATTACTGAAGCCAGTTATTTTGTAAACAGACTAGATGTAGTAGTAAAACCAGGGGACAAAGGCGTAAGCTGGCAATGACTGCACCCTGCTTCAAACCTCAGACAATACCTCTAATCTTTGTGCATGGGTTTGCAAAGGTATATAACCTTTACACCTAGTATCATGAGATGCACCTAAGGGGTCAGGAGCAGCAAGAGGGTCTGTCTTTTTTTGCTAACTATCGACAGGCAAAATAAAAGCACCCCCTTCTGTCCTCTGGGAAGCAGTTCTAGGGCTCCCTGCCTAAGCATTTCTTGTACAAGGGCTCAGTAGCTCCTTCTTATCATTTACAATCAAGGGAATGACTGTATTTTTTGAATGGTCAGAAATAGCAGTTTATAAATCCTGGAGACAATTTTTTTAGAACTTGCTTGTCTTTTGTGATATACAGTCAATTTTATTTAGAAAGGGCTAACTAATCCCTCTACCTTTAGGGGTTAAATGAAAAAAAAGGGGTGTTAAAGTACAGCTGTGTACACTTACCATAAATGTAGATGTTCGAGTGTATTCATTGTTGTAGTCATTACCAGCTGTGGTAGCCCTTGGCCGGCCCGAATACCAGTGTCAATGTTTTTCTGTGTCAGTTGCAGTCACCTGTAGTCTGACGTCAGGTCATCAGTGCTATAAAGCAAGGCAGCCGACATCATTACATCACTTTTTCTTGCCCCAACCTGTCAGAAGCACAAGGAAATAAGGTAAAGTGGTCCTGGTGGCCAAAAGCCACCGTGGGAAGCTTACGTCCCCCTAGGGGAAGAGGACAGAAGGGGGATGGAGGGAGGAAAACCAGGAAGGCAACAGTGAATGCACATGAACATCTACACTTATGGTAAGCATACACAACTGTACTATGTTCTTCGCGTTTCACTTTTGCAGTTCTCACCTGTGGGAAGATTCTGAAAGTTGAGGAAAAGGGTAGAAGGATAGGTTAGAGCTCTAGGCATGGGTCAGCAAGCCCTGCTAACTGCAGAGACAAACCCTGCCCTAGACTTAGAAAAACGAGGAAGGTGGTAATGTTTAGTAAAGGTATGGACAGAGGTGCAGGTGGCAGCTTCCAAGATATCCCTGGTGGGGACTCCTCTGTGGAAGGCTGTGGAAGTGGAGGTTGCCCTAGTGGAATGGGTAAGAATAGACTTGGGGGGGGGGTTTCCCATGTAGTCTGTACCAGAAATGGAGACAGTATGATATCCATTTGGAAATGGTTTGCTTGGAAATGGGCTTCCCCCTCTGCCCCTGGGGCAAAGCTGACAAGCAGCTGGTCTGTTTTTCTGAAGGGTTTAGTATGGTACAGATAGTACCAGAGTTGTCTGTGCATGTCTAGCGAGTGCAGAATTCTTTCCCCCTTGTTTTGAGGGTTGGGAAAGAAGGTGGGTAGGTGTATGGCCTGGTTGAGCGTCACATCAGATACCACCTTGGGCGTAAAGGAGAAGTTAGTCCTCGGGGAGACTCTGTCTGCATGAAAAATGATGAAGGGCTCAACAGGCATGAGTGCCTGAAGTTCTGAAACCCATCTGGATGAGATGATAACTAGAAGGAAGAGTCATCCAGGGGAGGTTCGAAAGGAGGTAAGGTTAGTTTTTCTAAAACCCAGGCTGGTGTGGGAGGCCTTCTGGGAGGTCTGATAGTAGAAGCCCCTCTGAGGACTTGTTTAATCAAAGGATGAGAGAAGAGGGGTAGGTCTGAATCGTAATGGGCTGAAATGGCTGAGGCATAGATTTTAATAGAAGAGAAGTAAAGCCACTTTTGAGCAACTCGGCTAGGTAATCCAAGATAAGAGGGCTGGAAGGATGTGAGGTACTGGCCCCTCTGGACTGGCTTCAGGAGCAGAATCCTTTCCATTTCCCTGCGTAAGATTTTCTGATGCTGGGCCTTCTGACCTCCGTTAGAATGTCTAGGACCAGTTTGCTTAAAGGGACTCCTTATTAGCTTTTAAGGTATAAGCCATGCTGAAAGATTGAGAGTCTGCAAGTCTGGGTGCAGTATCTTCCCCCTCACCTGGGTCAAGAGGTCCGAGATCAGGGGAAGCTGCTTGGGGGACTGTAAATTCAGGCTGCACAGTAAGGGGTACTAATGCAGTCTGGGCCAATCTGGAGCAATGAGGATGGCCTTTGGTCTCTCCTCCCTTACTTTGATCAGTACATTGGGAATAAGGGGCAGAGGAAGGAACGCGTACACAAAAAGGGAGTTCCAGGGGAAGGTCAAGGCATCCACCTTCCATGCTAGGAGGTGATACTTCCTGGTACAGAACTTTTGCAGCTGGTGTTTGAGATGCGAGGTAAAGAGATCCACCTCCAGGGTCCCCCTCTCCTGAGCGATTTGCAGAAAGATTTCCCTATGGAGCTGCCATTCATGGGGGTCCAGTAAGTTTCTGCTTAGGTGGTCTGCCAGGGTGTTGTTGACCCCTGGTAGGTATTGGGTAATTAGGTGTAGACCCATGGAGAAGGCCGTCAGCCAGAGGCTCATGGCTAGCCTGCATAGAAGATAAGATTGAGTCCCTCCATGTTTGTTGATATACTGCATTACTGTGGTGCTGTCTGTTTTTATTAGGAGAACTCCTGGTCTGAGATGGGGTTTGAAGGATGTCGGAACCTTTTGTACTGCCATCATTTCTTTCTGACTGATGTGTAAGTGAAGGTGCTGGGCATCCCAAAGACCTTGGGTCCACCTGCTGCTAGGTGAGCACCCCAAGCAATGTCTGAGGCATCAGTGGTGATGGTCTGGCAGGTAGGTCGGAGGATGAAGGAAGACCCTTGTTCTTGGCACAGGCCTCTGCCACCAGAGAAACTCAGCCCTTATACATGGATCAGAGGGAGAGAGGTCTCTAGAGACTGGAAGTGCTGACACCAAAGGTTCTTTAGATACCATTTAAGTTTTCTCATGTGAAGCCTGCCCAGAGGAATTAGAAGGATGCAAGATGCCATGTATCCCAGGGATTGCAGGAACTTCCTCATGGTGATGTGACTTCTGGAAGCCAGTTGAATAACGTAGACAGGCAGGAAGTTCTGCTTTTCCTGGGATAGAAAGGCCATTTTGGATGCTGTGTCTAGCAGAGCTCCCAAGGAAATTATCTTCCTGGTGGGAGTTTGCTTTGATTTCTTCTCATTGATGGTGAACCCCTAGGGAGGTTAGGGTGGATTTGACAAAGAGAAGTTCCTGGAGCAGCTTTTCTTTGCACTCTACCTGAATGAGGCAGTCATCCAGGTAAGGGTAAATCAGTATACTTCTCTGTCGGGGCTAAGCATTTAGTGAATACTCTGGGAGCAGTAGATAAGCCAAAGGGCAATGCAGAGAAAGTACAGTTGTGTACACTTACCATAAATGTAGATGTTTGAGTGTATTCACTATTGCAGTCATTACATTTGGGTAATCCTGTTGGCAGATTGCCCTCAGTTGGCCTGAATTCCAAAGTCCTGGGTCCTGCGTCGGCTGCTGTCACCCCTTCCCTGATGCCAGGCTGTCAGGGGAATAAAAGCAGCAGCCGACGCCATTTTCTTTAGTTTTTCTTGCCCCAGATGTCAGGTGCCCCCTAAAAGGGTAGCCAAAATTTATATATATAAAAATACATGCACCAATATAAACTTTACCTTCATCTACAAGCAAATACACCACATAGGTTGTATAAATCAGTGAAGGAAAGATAGGTTCCATCAGAAGAAAGGGGGATGGCGGGTGGGTAACCTGGACTGCAACAGTGAATACATTCAAACATCTACATTTATGGTAAGTGTACACAACTGTACTATGTTCTTCGTGTTTCGCTGTTGCAGTCATTACATTTGGGTAGAGTCCCAAAGCTACGGTTGGGAGGCTGGAGCTAAACAGCATTAGGAGTGGCTATGAGGCCCTGCAGAACTGCAGTGGCAAAGCCTGCCCTGGATTTAAAGTAGATAGGCAGATTGTAATGTTTTGTAAAGGTATGCACTGAACTTCAAGTAGCAGCCTCTAAAATGTCCTTGGTTGGTACTCCCCTGAGAAAGGCTGCTGAAGTGGCTGCAGCTCTGGTTGAATGTGGCCTAATGCCCATAGGCACTGGCTTGCCATGGTGCAAGTAGCAGAAATGAATGCAGTGGCCTATCCACTTTGAAATAGTCTGCTTTGAGATAGCCTTTCCTTGTGATCCTGCAGCATATGTCACTAGTAATTGCTCTGTCTTTCTGAAAACTTTGGTTCTGTATAAGTAGAATCTAAGCTGTCTGTGTACGTCCAAAGAATGCAGAATTCTCTCCCCCTTGTTCTGTGGATTTGGATAAAATGTTGGCAGATGAATAGTTTGGTTAAGATCCACACTGGACACCACCTTAGGCATAAATGTAGGGTTTGTCCTCAGAGACCCCCTGTCTGGATAAAAAATGATAAAGGGTTCCACAGCCATGAGTGCTCTGAAACTTGTCTTGCAGAATTTATTGCTAGGAGCAGAGCTGTTTTCCAAGATAAAAACTTTATATTAGCAGTAGCAGCTGGCTCAAAAGGAGGCAGGGTGAGTTTTTCCAAGACATAGTTGAGGACCAATGCAGGCATTGGTGATCTCCTTGGAGGCTTTAAATTTTTGGCTCCTCTGAGGTACAGCTTTAATAAGGGATGAGAAAAGATTGGTGGCTCTGTATTGTAATGAGCCGAAATGGCAGAGGCATGAATTTTAATAGATGAAAAAGATAGGCCTTTGTCCAGCACCTCAGTTAAGTATTGCAAAATCTGAGGAATATTTGGCACAGCTGTATCAGTTCCTTGTGCTTGGCTCCAAGCACAAAAATCTCTTCCATTTTCCAGCATAAGGTGTTCTAGTACTAGGCCTTCTGGCTTCCAAAATGACATCCATCACAGCTTTACTGAGAGGTGTGTTTTGTATGACTACATTATCTGACATGCTGCTAGGTTTAATGTCCTGAGTTGGCTGTGCAGGATCTGATTGTTTTGCTGGGACAGTAGATGAGGTATTCGAGGTAAGGTCCAAGCTGGGCATTGAGACAAGTTCCTTAGGATTGGATACCAGTACTGGTGGGGCCAGTCTGGGGCAATCAGTATCATCTTTGGCTTCTCCTGTCTGACCTTTAGGAGTACCTTGGGGAGGAGAGGCAGTGGGGGAATGGCATACACTTTCCATGCATGTCTGTGATAAGTCCTTGTGCAGAATCCTTTTAGTTGGTAGTTGTGAGGGGAGGCAAATAGATCTATGTCCGAGCATCCCAATTTTCTTGTTATAATGCTGAAGACTTGTGGATCCAGCTGCCACTTGAGGATCTATAAGGTTTCTGCAGAGTATTTTTCCTTACTGGCAGGAATTGTGCCTGCAGATGTCCTTGGTAAGCCAATGCTGTGTCCCACAAAGTCATGGCTAGTCTGCAAAGGGGGTAATAATGCGTGTCCCCCTGCTTATTTATATACCACATGACTGTGGTGTTGTCTGTCTATCAGTAGTTGTTCCGGATGAAGTAGGTCCTTGAAGGCTGTCAGGGCATTTTGAACAGCTAGTATCGCTTTTTGATTGATATGTAGATGCATTTGGTTTGAGGACCATGTGACCTGAATGCATCTTCCTGCCCATGTGGGCCCCCCTGGCATAATCTGATGCAACCATTGTTAGTGTCTGCCTGGCTGGGGGTAATTTGAATGGCTGTCCCTTGTTTTGATGACAAGCCTTTGCCCACTATCAGAACTCCTGCTGCAGGCAGGGAATGAGAGTAATCATTGTTTCCAGGCTGTGGCAATGTTGAGTCCAAACACTTTTTAGGTACCACTGAAGTGTCTTCATATGCAGTCTTGCATATGGAATTAGAAGGATGCAGGATGCCATGAAGCCCAATGCAGAATTTTTCTTGCAGATAACTGGGCCTTTGTTGCCAACATTTTGAAATAGGTAGTTAGTTGCCTTTGTTTGTCTGGTGTGAGATAAGCCATCTGGGCAGTTGTATTTAAGCTTGCACCCAGGAATATTATCTCTTGAGAGAGTACTAGTTTTGATTTCTTTTCGTTGACTGTGTACCCTAGGCATGTTAGAAGTCTTTTCACAAACGCCAGATGCTGTAGAAGAATGTCCTTGTTCTCTGCTTGAATTAGACAGTCATCCAAGTAAGGATATATTTGTATTCCTCTTTGTCTGCAGAATGCAATTAGTGGTGCCAGGCACTTTGTAAAGACCCTGGGCCCAGTAGATAAGCCAAAGGGCAGTGCAGAGAATTGGTAATGCACTGAGCCAGCCTTGAATCTGAGGTTATCTTCTGCATAATTGTTTGAATCGGACATGCAGGTATGCCTCTTTTAGGTCTAGAGTCACAAGCCAAGCGTTCTTGCCCAGCATGGGCAGAAGGTGCTGCAATGTCAACATCTTGAATTTTGGTATGTCCGGGAATATGTTCAGAATAGATAGGTCCAGTATTGGTCTCCAGGCCTTTCTGGGTACCAAGAACAGTCTTGAGTAAAATCCTTGTCCCTGCTCTTGCTCTGGTACTTGCTGAATGGCCCCCATGTCCATGAGGGATGAGACTTGTTTTTGTGCCTCTGCCAATTGATTTTTTGGCAGATCTGGCCAGCCGTTTGCCTTTGGCAGGGTATGGAAATGGAACTTGTAACCTTGTAACACAATATTTAGAACCCACTTGTCCTGGGTTATAATGTGCCAATTTTGAGAAAAAAGTGCTAATTTCCCCCCGAAGGGTGCTGCCAGGAGATAAGTGCTTGGTCAGGCAGGTTTCCTGTATGGTTGTGATTTGTCTTCTCCAACTTTGGAGGTAGAAGCACCCCATTGCTTTGACCTGTATGAACCTTGCGCCTGGGATCTGCCTCTAGGGCATCTGGATCTGCCCCTTTGAGGTCTGTCTGACACAGGAAAGGACCAATTCTTTGTAGGCCAGTGTCTACTAAACCTAGGTGGCTGTACTTGTAAAAAATCTTTGACAGTTTGCATAGATTTAGCTTTGTCCTCCATTTTCTTTAACACCTCTTCTGCCTTAACACCAGACAAAGTATCATGCTGTAAAGGTGCATCTAATAATTTAACTTTGACATGATCAGGCAGATTTTGTTCCTTTAACCAAGCATGCCCCCTAATTACAGAACCTGTAACTGCAGCCCTGCAGGAGGCCTCCACAGAATCAAAACCACATTGCAAAGTATGCTTTCCAATTTGTTCAGCTGCATGCAATAAATCCTGCATTTCCTTGTTTTCTGCACATTCAGAGTTTAATAACATTTTCTGTTTAAGCAATGCCATAACATGTTGCTGATATTTGAGCATAAGAAACTGACAGCTTAAAGGCCCTTATAGCCAAGGTAGCAGATGTATAAACCTTTTTGCCCCATCTATCCAGTGCCCTAGAATCCCTGTCAGAGGGGGTAGGGTTTTTTTGCAGCAGAAGCCTTAACTCATTTGGGACCCTGTGAAGTAGTTTCTGGGTCTGCAGCAGGGTTTTTAAAAAGGAATTTGAGAGAGTCAGGAACCCTGTAATATCTATCAGGCTTAACAGGAGCTGGAGGTAAGGAGTCAGGGGTAAGACTAGACTCCAAAAACACATCATCTACAATGTCTAACAGGTGGAATGGCTAGTGGCCTGTGTTGAGGTAGTAAAAGGAAACCCCTGACCTCTTTTTAGAGTCTGAAAAATCTTGGCTCGCCCAGTGGAAATGCTCCCTCATGGTATGCAAGGTTTCCCCAAAAGAATAGTCCTCTGGAGGTGAAGCTGAAGGTATAGATTCTTCAGCATCAGAATTCTCATGGGGGGGAAGAGAATATTCCTGATCAGAAGAGGAATCAGAAGAAATAGAAACCAGATCTGAAGATTCATAGTCAGTCTCTTGCCTAGGCCTGTTATCAGGAGGGGGATGGGAACCCCTGATCAAGGTAATCAAGTCTTCAGCCATTTTGGTCATAGAGGCCTGTCCACGTGGCTCTTGAGTTTGTTTCTTTGCCTTAGAAGGTGTTTTAGCCTTTGCCTTTGAAGCTGAAGTCGGTTTAATGTAGAGATGTTTAGGTCTGAATACACCCTCAGAAGCCGGTGCCTGCTCTGCGGCTCCGGACCCATCTGAAGGAATAGTATCAGAGGCTCCAATACCTTGAGTTTCCAGCGGCATGGCTGACTCCATGTGGGAGTTGGTTGCGGCCTGCGACTCTCAAGTAGCAGGCATCAGGGGCTGCAAAAGCACCTCACTGAGAACCGGCGACTGGCTTAGGATAAGCTTCATTGGTTTTGGGCCTCGGTTGTCCATCTCTCTCCTTTTCTTTGCGTTTTTTGTGAACTTCGGTAGTCGGATGGCTATCTGATGACACTTCTGGATAATTAAACCGGCGTCCAAAATAGTTTAAGGCAAAATCATACCGACACTTAATAGTGTGTTGGTTAAATCTAGCACAAAACCGACAACCAGAAATGTGATCAGGGCCTAGGCAAGGAATACAGTAAGAATGAAAGTCCTTATGAGGTTTTTGCTTTCCACAAGAAATACAATTATTTACTTTTTCTGACATCGGTCTAGAGCAAGAAAAGTTTCCCCAATGGGGTACTTAACTTTATTGAAGACTTCGGATCTGAAACTCTAACATAACAATCTCAGGAGTCGTCCGACTGGCACTTGCGAACTGCTTTTGCTTCGGGCACCGCGCGACAAGAAAGACTAAAGAAAATGGCGCCGGCTGCTTCTTTTATACCCCTGACAGCCTGACATCAGGGAAGAGGCGAAAGCAGCCGAGAAAAGACCCAGGACTTTGGAATTCAGGCCGACTGAGGGCAACCTGCCAGCAGGATTACCCAAATGTAATGACTGCAACAGTGAAACACGAAGAAAATCCAACAGAATCAAGGATTGGAGATAATGCCCGGCAGAACAGCAGTGGCAAACCCTGCCTTGGCTTTTGAAAACAAAGGCAAATTATAATGCTTTGTGAAAATGTGAACAGAAGACCATGTGGGAGCTTCCAAAATGTCTTTACAAGGGAAACCCCTTAAAAAGGCTGCATAAGTGGAAGCTACCCTAGTTGAGTGGGTCCTAACCCCTTGAGGAGGAAACTTGCCATGAAAGGAATAACAAAAAGTAATACAATGAGCAATCCATTTAGAAATGGTTTGCTTAGAAATAGCCTTGCCCTGGGCTCCAGGGACAAAGATGACCAATAGCCGAGTTGATTTCCGAAGGTCTTTAGTCCTGTCCAGGTAAAACCTGAGCTGTCTGTGCACATCAAGAGAATGTAGGATCCTTTCACATCTATTTTGAGGATTAGGAAAGCAGGTAGGAAGGTGTATGGGCTGATTAAGAGTCAGGCTAGAAACCACCTTAGGCATAATGGAGGGGTTGGTTCTCAGAGAGACCCTATCTGCATGGAAACTAAGAAAGAGCTCCACAGCCATCAAAGCATGCATCTCCGAAACCCTCCTTTCTGAAGCTATAGCCAAGAGAAGGCAGTCTTCCACGAGAGAAACTTTAAATCTGCAGTGGCAGCTGGCTCAAAAGGAGGAAGAGTGAGCTTATCTAGAACAAAATTAAGATCCTAGGCTTGAGTAGGCACCCTTCAGGGAGGTTTTAAATTGCAAGCACCTCTGAGAAACATTTGAATCAGGGGATGAGAGAAAATGAGTTGTTCAAAAGAACAGTAAGCAGAAATGGCTGAAGCATGGATCTTGATAGAGGAAAAAGTAAGACCACCCTGAAGCAAATCAGACAGGTATTCCAGGAACAGAGGAAGGGTAGGCTGAGAAGAAGATTCCCCTCTAACCTGCATCCAATGAGAGAATCTTTCCCATTTGCCAGCATAAGACTTCCTATTGCTAGGCCTCCTGGCCTCCCTCAGCACATCAACCACCTGCTGGGAAAGGGATGAAGAAAAGGATGGAGTCATACAATGAGTCATGCCACCAAATGGAAAGACTGAAGATGAGGATGTAGAATGTTTCCCCCTTCCTGAACCAAAAGATCTGGCTTCAGAGGAAGATGCCAAGGAGGAAATAGGGAGGGACTGCGAAGCACTGTATACCAATGCTGTCTGGGCCAGTCCGGAGCTATGAGAATAGCCCTTGGTCGTTTGTCCCTGATCTTCAATAATACTCTGGGAAGAAGAGGAGAGAAGGCATAAACTGGCAGCTGCGTCCAAGGGAAGGACAGAGCATCCACTCTCCAGGCTCTGCTGTGATGCTGTCTGGTGCAAAAAAGAGGTAGAAGATGGTTGTCCGGAGAGGAGAAGAGATCCACCTGAGAAGTATCCCAACACTGAATGATGCTGTAAAAAGTGCTCTGTTCAGCTGCCACTCATGAGGATCCAGGGCCTGTCTGCTCAACTGGTCTGTCAAAACATTGAGCCTTCCTGGAAGAAACCGATCTAGGAGATGCAGGCCCAGGAATACTACTATGGACCTCACTGCTCTGTCTGCACAGGGGTTAAGAACACGTCCCTCCCTGCTTGTTGATATACCACATGACTGCGGTGTTGTCTGTCTTGACAAGAAGGGTCCCTGGAGAAGATGCTTGAAAGCTAGTAAAGCCTGCTAGACTGCCATCAGCTCCTTTAAATGTATGTGCAGGCGCATCTGCTTGGCATTCCAACTTCCCTGTATGCATCTGCCATCCAGGTGAGCTCCCCAGGCTTAGTCCGGTGTGTCTGTGGTAAGAACCTGAGTGGCCAGGGGTGGGCGAAGGCATGCCTTTGTTCTGCAGACAGGCTATTGCCCACCAAAGAAATGTCTGCAGGCATGGAAGCAGAGGAATTCTCACACCCAGGTCCTGTGTGTGTTGACACCAAGTGTTCTTGAGGTACCACTGCAATTTCCTCATATGCAGTTTTGCATATGGAATCATGAGAATGCAAGAGGCTATGAATCCCAAAGCTTGCAGGTATTTCCTTGCAGGGAGCTGGGACAGGCTTGCCAAGTCCTTGAAGTAAAGTGAAAGAGTTGTCTGCTTCTCCTGGGTGAGATGCATCATCTGGGCGGCTGTGTTCAGACTCGCTCCCAGGAGTGTAATCTCTTTGGATGTCACCATTTTTGATTTTTCCACATTGAGAGTGTAACCAAGGGAAGAAAGAAGAGTCCATGGCAAGGAAGACTGAGGAAGTGACGTCTGCTGCCTCTCCTTTTGTATCGGACACCTGACGTCCTTTACAACCAACTACAGTCTTTTTACTTACCTTTGGTATTCTGGCTGATCGAGGGCTACCGGGAGCCTGATAACCCATTGGTTAAGACTGCAACAGTGAAACACTATGAACATCTGAAGCACAGGAATTTCCTGCAGGACTCCCTTATGGGGATGTGGAGGTAGGCATCTTTTAGGTCTAGGGTCACTAGCCAGGCATTTTTTGTTAGCACAGACAGCAGCAGCTGCTGCAAAGTTAGCATTTTGAATCTGGGAACCACCAGGGAGGTGTTCAGAATGGATAGATCCAGGATGGGGCGCCAAGTGCCCTCTTTTCTGGGAACAAGGAATAGTCTGGAATAAAAGCCTTTGCCATTTGATCTGAGGAGACAAGTTCTGCTGGCCCCTGGGATATGAGAGTTTGGACCTGTTTCAATGCCTCACTCACTGATTTGGAGGTAAGTCTGGGTACCCCTCTTGGAATTGGGAGTTCGCTGAAAGAGAATTTGTATCCCTGAAAAATTATCTTTAAGACCCACTGGTCCTTTGTTACAAAAAGCCAATTTTTTGGAAGAGGGAGAGCATTCCTCCTAGTTTTTGATGAGTGAAGGGAGGGCAGGGGTGAGGGGGAGTCATTATGAGTTTTTCTCATAGAAGGGTTGTTTAGAACTCCCTGCCTTTGGGGCTGAAGTGGTCCACTGTTTGCTTCTCTGCTGGCCCTGGGATAGGGGCCTGGATGGTCTGTCCCTATGGGGCTTACCTTGGCCTTGTCTGCTAGGTGCAGGGAAGGACCAGTGCTTAGAGGAAAAGTTCCTGATGAACCTGGGAGGTTGAACAGGAAATAAACTTTTACTGTTTGCATAGATTTTTAGACTTGACATGATCAGGGAGAGGTTGTTCCTTCAGCCATGCAGGTCTCCTAATGACAGATCCTGTCACTGCTGCCCTGCTAGAGGCTTCTAGGACATTATATCCACAGTGTAATGTGTGTTTGGCCACTTGACAAGCAGAGTGCAGTAAATCTGCTAACTCTCTTGAACTGGCACAGTCAGGAGAGGTAGAAATATTTTGTTTTAATAGTGTGTTGCTGATATTTTAACATATGGAAATGACAACTGAGTGCTCGGATAGCTAAGGTTGCAGAGGTGTATACTTTTTTACCCCATCTGTCCAGAGCTCTGGAGTCCTTGTCAGAAGGAATAGGATTCTTGGCAGAACTAGTCTTAGCTCCTTTAGGCTCCTGTGTAATGACCTCTGGGTCTGCAGCAGGATTTCTGAACAGGTATTTGTGAGAATCCGGTACTCTGTAATACCTATCAGGTTTACTGAAAGCAGGTGGGAGGGTGTCAGGAGCGAAGATGGACTCCTAGAAAACATCACCCACCACTTCTAAAATGGGAGGATGGCCAGGGGTCTGTGCTGGGGCAGGTCCAGAAACTCTAAGTCTTTTCTTAGACTGGGGAAGTCCTGCAATTCCCAGTGAAAATGCTCCCTTAGGGTGTGAAGGATTTCCCCAGAGGGGAGGCAGAAGGGATGAATTCCTCTGCAACTGAATCCTCAAAAGCAGTCACAAGTTGCTGTTCCTCTTCAAAATCTGAATAGTCATATTCCTCAGAATCCTGTTTTGTCATAATTTCTGGAAAAGGGTGCCTTTTCCTTTTAGAAGTTGTAGCCTGACTACCCCAGATAAGGGAGATAAGATACGCCATTTTAAGCAGTTGTGCTTGGGGTGGTAGAGCAGGAGCAAGATGGTGGCTAGAAACAGATTTTCAAGGAGTGGCCTGGCTTCTAGGCCTGAGAGAATCAGTTGGTCTGAGAGAAACAGTAATTGGATGAGAAGACGTCATTTTTTGGTCTAGATTCATTAGTGTGAAAAGCTGGTGCCTGCACTGGGGCTCCAGACACAACCAAGGTAGAGACAGCCAAAGGCTCGGAAGATGAAGATTTCTGCGGTATACCGGACTCCAAAAGGGTCTCGGTAGAGGCCTGCATAGATATCGAATCGGGCATCAGGGGCTGCAAAAGTGCTTCACTGAATTCCGGAGAACTGACTACCTGCTTAGCAGTAGCGTCGTCGGAAGGCTTAGCCTGCATTTTTTCAAAACATCCACAGATTGTTGGCTGATGGACACCTTATCAGAATGCAAAAATGGAATACAAAAATAACTGTCTACAAAAAGAGCTCGACAGTGAATGGTTCTCGCATTAAAGAGGGCACAGAACTGGCACCAGGGGACATCGTGGTCTGGGCCTAAACAAGTGACGCAGTAAGAATGGAAGTCTCTGTGTAGGATCTGCTTTCCACAGGCGAGACAATTGTTAATTTTTTCGGACATTGGTTAGTGCAAGAAAAAAGTGTCCCCAACGGGGTACTTAGCATTAGATGTTTTCAGCTTAAATTCAAACTCTGGTGGCGACCAACTAGCACTCGTGTGAACCGCTTCTGCTACAGGCTCCACGGCAAGAAAGACTGATGTAATGATGTCGGCTGCCTTGCTTTATAGCATTGACGACCTGACGTCAGACTACACGCGACTGCAGCAGACACAGAAAAACACTGACTCTAGTATTTAGGCCAGCTGAGGGCTACCACAGCAGGGATAAACCACAGGTGATGACTGCAACAGTGGAACACAAAGAACATCAGGGTGAGACTTCAAAAGATTAGATAGTTGCAGTTGATTCCTGCTTTGAGATGGACTATGGGGGTCCTAAACCCTCCTTTGTCCTCCTGCTACCATTTTCTTCATGTTTTTCTTTTTTGGAGGGGGGACTCTTCTTACCTTTCCAACCTTAGGAACACGCAGTTCTTCCAAAAACCTAACTTCCTTTACAAACATGTTTGCCTGGTCAGCCTCAGTAAACAATTTCTGGTAGTACTCCCTAAAAGTCATGATGGCTTGCTGGAGAAGCCACAGGGGGAGGATGGGAGTGAGTGGCTGACATCAGCTTGTGCATCTTGGGTGGTTAGGGGAGGAAGCCTTGGCAATATGCAATAAAGCACTGCTACGAGTATAAAAAGATCCATGATGCAAAAGTGGCACATATGCCTCCTGAAAGCAGCAACTGTGGAGCTCAGAAGGCTGCTGTTAAGTGGTGGGAGCTGGGGCATACTCCTAGAGGGCAGTAGTACACTGCACCAATGTCTTTGATCTCCTGGAAGGCTCTGGACATGGGTCATGGTGAGCCGGTAAGAGGCTATGGCAGATCCAGCAGACCTGGTGAACAAGGAGAGGAGCTGGTGGCAGCTGACTGTGAGCTGCAGAGAAAAAAAAATCAGGTGGCTTCCTGCACAATGCATCTGATGTTGACCTGCAGGTCTCCTGTACTATGCAAGTTTCACCATTAAGTGTGTAGCCAACTGGTTTTGCTGTTCCTCTGTTTAAGGGGAGTTAGCACAGTAATTAAATTCAGCTTACATTATTTTAAAGAGCTCACACTTCCCTTCTTCTTCTGTTTACCCATTTACAATCAATCTCTTCCAAGTGCGTAGGCTACAGATTCTAATCTTTGCCCGTTTTTAACTAGTCATTTCAAAAGTCCTACCAATTTAAGGCTTCTAATAGCTTCTTAAGGGATACATCAACCCCAGTCCTAAGAATAAGAATGCTTAATAAACCATTTTCTAAAGCATGTTGTTACAAAATCAGACAGATTTTTGCATGACTTTGCAGAATTGTGCATTATTTTTGCAAAAATGAGCATAGTGGGTACATGATTTTATAGCTGACTCGGGCCAGTCTATTTCAAGGAAGTGGGCATCATAAAAATAGTCACATGAATGAAATCTAGAAGATGGAACAGAGGATAGCAACACACAAGGTCAAACTATCACAGCTCTTAGTAAAATGGGATTCATACTCTGGATTTCATTTCTCAACAAGGTATCTTACCCTCCTCTCATCTCTTATCTGATTTCAGCTTAGTCCTCCCTATCAATTCCAGACCTCATCTTGAGGTAGACGATGTCTTGACAGTAGGTGGGATCCTAGATTTGCTTCCATTTCTACAAAAATTTCTCTCTACCTCTAAGCTGGGAGTTCAAGAAGCTTGTAAGCCACTGCACTTGCATCCCCACTGCCTCCTTATGTTTTGAATTTTTTTTATGACTGCCAGGGAATTTTTTAGGAGTTGTAGTACATTTTGGCAAACTGTTATTAGGCTAGGAGGTCTCAGCATTACTGCAATTACTGTGAGCAGAAGACCTGAGTAGTAAGCAAAGTACCAGCCTCTAGTAGGTACAGACATTTGTTTAGTTAGATAACTTCTCACCTGTCACCTTCTAAAAGTTACTGCTAGTTGCTCTAGTCCACTTAGCCATACTTCTCATTTATCAGCAGTGTGTGGACTAAAGCCACTAGCACCAACTTTTTGAACGTGGCAGTGCTTATTTTAAACACGAGTGACTGCATTTCAGTGTTTACATCAGTGTATTTCTCTAAGCCTGTATTTCATAGTTTGACCTGACTGCTCCCAAGCCAGGTCTGACTGGTGTTATGCTGATGACTACATTTGATTATATGCTGATGTGCACTCTAATAACTCATCTCTAACCTAACAGAAATGCAGTTTTAAGGGAAATGAAACATCACGGAACTCCTGGATAGGGCAAAGACATCATATGACCCCTTACATGGGTTGTAAAGTCAGAGCAGAGATGAAAAATAAGTTAGAATCAATGACTGCTATGCAACATTCAACACCAAACTGCAAAACTATATGTATGGTTGCCTGTTCCAAGAAGCAACACACAAAAGATATCATCTCTGAGAAAGGTAACCCTTGTGGAATTCTTTTAAGAAGCATTTCTTCTATTTTCGCAACAAAGGCAAGTAAAAACATCAAAACACTGGGTTTTATCTTCAAACAGAAAATTGATGCTACAGCCCACCACACTACAAGAAAGCATTTGATGAAGTCGTATAAAAAATGGAAAGCTCGCTCTTTTTTTGAAGGTTGCTTTATGCCTGAGGAATATTAAAGGAGGCCATTAGATCTGAACATCCTGCATCATTTTTATGACATTTATGATAAAAGAACTGTACCTGTTTAATGGCTAAATTATTATGCTAAGCTGCAAATGAATTAATGCAAATCTTTACACACTGTTTTTGGTAGGTGAAGCTAGTACAAAGGTCTACAACATGGGTTACTCGCATTAAATGTGATAAGCCTACAGCCTGAAGCACACAATCTTTTGTCACAGTCTGTTTACAAGCATAACGAATATGTGGAAAGGATGGCGGCTGGGGGGACATTAACAGATTTCCTGTAGTTATCCAAGCATTAAGAAACAGTGTAACACACTTAACAAAAAATGTTCAGAACAGCTGCAGAGACAAGGCTAAGTAAAGGGTTTTATTTTAAAAGACTGCACATTATGGTTAGTAAGTTAATAACAGTGGATCACAAAGGGAAAATATGCAGAACAAAAATTACATGGAGGATGGTATAAAACACACAAAAGCAAAAACTGAGGGTAATGCTACTCAATGCTAGAAGTCTAAATCTCAAAATGCACTCACTCGAGGCACTCCTTAAAATGGAGAACATCAATATCTGTGAAGTGACTGAGACCTGGTTCAAGGGTCTAGAGAGCACCCCTGCAATTACCAGGTTATAACTCATACCACACTTTTCGGCTATCTAACCTGGACCAGAACACCAAAGGCAGAGGTGTCTCCATATTCATTAAGGATATCCACACCTCCAGCCTAGTTGTGCAGTATAATGCATCCAAGGTTATCCAAGTGGAACCAACTCTGGGCAAAACTGCAATCCAAATTTTAGCTTGCTACAGATCCCCCACCATGCCCCAGGATTCCCACTCCTCTTTTCTTGATATACTGGAAAATATTAGGGTTCAACCAAACTCATTGGTCAGATCCGACCATAAGCTAATCACCCCAGATATCCACATCCCACCCACCATTAAGGAAACCATGGTAAAAAATTTCTCCAAAGCCAACTTCATGCTTCTTAAGACAGAAGTGGCTAACTTCATGACACCCATTCAGATGGGCAATACAGTTATGACTGCTGAATCCTACACAAATGTACTCCATAAGCACTTACACAAATGCATGGATCGTGCTATCCCAAACAGAACCAAGACACTATCCTCCAAACAAAGATAGCCAATCTGGTGGTTCTCTGCCATAAACAAACTCTACAACAGAAGGAAGAAACTGTTGCAAAAGAGAGTAAAAGCCCATGAGTGGAGAAGCTCTCTGGTCAGCCTCAGTAAAAAGCTGAGATCCCTTATAAGATTCTCCAAAGCTAGCTATGAAAACAAAATCACCACTAATTCTAAGGGCAACCACACAGCATTCTATAGCTATGTCAAGAATCTCAAGGGCAACACCCGGATCTGCTCTGAGTTACAGCACAACGGCACGAAAATTACAGAACCAACTGATACTGCCAACATCTTGGCAGATAGGTTCAGTGCTAACTTTACCCCCCCTCTCACCCCCTAAAGGGCCCACATCTATACAGGAAGAATGCAGAGTCCCTGTAATCACATCTATGCAGGTAAAATCTGCACTCTCTAAAACCAAAAACACATCATCCATGACAAGACAATATCTCAGGCTGCGTTTTACACAAACTTCAGAACGAACTGGCTCACCACCTAAGCACCATGTTCAATCATAGTCTCATGTCAGGCTTTGTGCCCACTGAATGGTGCACAGTAACAGTTATCTCACTCCACAAAGGGGGGGCCACCACTGATCCTGGGAACTATCGCCCTATTAGTCTGGCGAGCCTGGTCTGCAAGGCCATGGAACATATCATCATGGAACCCAAAAACATTGGTAACCTCCAAACTCTGGACCCCACCCAGTTTGGGTTTGTGAAAGGCAGATCATACCTTCTGAACCTGATCGACTTCTTTGAGACAGTCACCAAAGCCGTAGACGAGGGTAACATGGTTCACACAGCCTATCTTGACCTCGCCAAGGCTTTCAACACCATCCCCCATTCTGGAATTATAGCTAAACTCACTAAACAAGTAGAAATCCCTATGTCACAAGATGGGTTGCCAACTGGCTCACTGACAGAACCCACACCGTAAAAGTTGCAGACTCCAAATCTGACTTCAAACCAGTGACAAGTGGAGTACCACAGAGTTCAGTCCTAGGACCTCTCCAGTTTGGTATCTACTTCTCTAAAGTACAGGCTAACACAGAAGGTCTCTGGCTAACGAAACTCACAAATAACTGTAAACTAGGAGCCATAGTCGAGTCCCCAAATGTTGTGGACATCCTACAGAAGGGCCTCACTGAGACAGATGCCTGGTGTCAGAGGCATGGCCTCAAGCTCAATGACAAAAAAATGCATTGTCATCCCCTTTGGTAAAAACTCTGTACCCATGAACTACCACATAAACGGCAGTCTACTTAATGCCAAATGTGTGATAAGAGACCTTGGGACCCAGGTGGACAGTAGTCTCTCCTTTGATAATCATATCGCCACAGTAGTCAGGAAATCCTTCTATGTGGCACAAATCATCACAAAAGGGTTTGCATCCCGGAAAAAAAAGAGGTCATTGTTCCCCTCTACTCAGCACTCATTAGATCCATTATAGATTACAACACTCCTTTTGAAATGTACCTCACAAAACATCTGCAGCAGCTGGAAAGGCCACAGAAGTACCTCACAAAGAGGATTACTGGCCTCAAACAGATGACCTACACTGACAGTCTCAAAAAACTTCAGCTTTACTCTGTAGTATATCGCCTACTCCGAGGAGATCTCTGCCTAACATATAAAGCCAAGTTAAACCCAGAGCTGTTGTACATGCTACACTTAAGAAATCCCAATCTCTCCGAGCTACATGCTCTAGGGACCTAAACCTTGTGACTACAATAAACAGGGCATGCTGGAGGGATAGATTCCTGTCCCAGAGACTTACTATGCTCTGGAACAAGCTACCCATCCATGCTAAGTAAAGTTCCTCATTAGCACTCTTGAAGAAAAATCTTGATGAGTGGATGGGAAATAGGAAATACACCCCAGGGATCACTTCTGTGGCTCTGCTCGACAGGGGCACAGGAAATTAACTTTCTTGGGTGGCGTAAGCCAGGGAACCTTGTTGGCTAGTCTTACTTAGGCCCTTGGGCCAATAGCCTAGTACCTACCTATGAAAATTAGGTGTTGCACATCAAGACACAAGCAACAGAATGGGGGTTATAGTAAGTCACATGACTACACTGTGCACTTTTACTTCTTTTTCGACCAAGTAACAATAACCTATAACATCACAGCAACCTTACCAAGAAACCAATACAACAGAGTGATAATTCAGAATACACTGGAAAAATGTCATGGAGTGCAGTGGAACAGAATCTCAGATGTTTTAAGGGGCCTTATGCCCATTTCACCAAATACAACCATGACATGGTAGTTGTACACATGTGGGTGAATGACTTGAGCTCCAGAACCCTGAGAGACATGTAGAGTGATATGTCACAGCCCTCCAAGCACATCACAAATGCAGGAAAGATTCTGGTCCTGAGCAAAATCCTTCCTCCTCCAAGAATGAAGCCTAGTTACAATGAAAAGACAACTGGCTTCAACAACTGGCTAAATACTTTGATGTCATTCTAAGGGGATACTGTGTGTGTCATCATGGAATAAGATGCTTGACTCCATAGCACTCAATGAATTAGGGACAAATCCAGAAATAATCTGGGACAAATTAGGGACACTTAAAATATAGAATGTGAATTATATACAGGTTTTGCAGCAAAAGGAAGTCTATAGCTCTAATCGTCATTATTTATAAAGTGTAATCCACACAATTTTCTCCACAAGTCACCAACTTTAGGCAGGATTAAGTGGGACACAGCTAAAATTTGAGTGAAAATTTAGGACGCCCCTGAAAATCAGGAACAGTTGGGAGGTAGGCTCGGCACTCCTACTTGCTTTGCAAAGGTTAACCTGCACATCTCATTCAAAGGCTTCTGCATACTGACAAAACCTTTGCTGCCTCACAGTTCTTTCTTTAGGCAGAGTCCTTCTAATGAACATTTCACTGTAGCTAACCTATCAAAATCTAAACAGAATCACATTAAGGTGCTGTTCAATGTCAGAAGTTTCAACAGATTGCCTGACATTGAGGATCTTCTGTATTTTGAATGTATCCATGTATGTGTAACCACTGAAACCTGGCTTAAATGTCTGGGAAGCCCTCCTTCCATTCCTGCATTTTGTGCCTACCATGCTTTCAGACACAATGGCAAGTGTAGTGGTGTATCCATATTTTTTTAGGGACCACGTCCTCTATAGACAGACTTCTAGTGACCCACAAAATGAATTTAGTGAATGCCAAATCACACTAAGCAGGGCCAGCTATGACTTTGCTGCTTGTTACAGGGCACCTTTCAAGTCCCCTGGAGTACACGAGAGGTTCCTTCTCTTAAACTTCCCATAAATAAGAACTTCATCATTCTATGGCACTTTAACAACCCCTCAATAATCTATAGCAACTATACCTCCAATGCAGGAATATGCTCAGAAGTTTTTGGAACTAACAAAAAGTGCATGGATCAGATTGCTACCATCCTCACTACAGAGCATGACATTCTTGATGTTGTATTTGTGTGTATAGCTTCATATTGCACAAGTCCCCTGGTATCTCCTATCCATTTAAGCCAGATCAAACCAGTAACCTTCTCCTGTAAAATCTCTAAATCCAATGAAAGCAACATATTGGAATTCAAGGATTTCAAATGCACAAATCTCATTAAATTTTACTATAAAGTCTTGAAATTCAGTTATAGCAACCACAACCCAGACATTGCCCCAGCAGACAGGTTCAGAAAGGAGTTCTATACCAGATCTAAATATAAGAGGAAGTTTAAAATTAAACTGACATGGTGGTCCACTGACAATCTACAATAAAAGAAAAAAGCTCATTAAACCATACAACATATCAAAAGAACCACAGGTCAAGGAGAATATTAGAAATTTACTAAAACATTTGAAAAAAAGAAGTCAATGAATGTATTTCTATATGTATTTAATATGTAAAATTTCTATTTTCTGTTGGAGCTTTTTTCCTCGGGCCTCCACTGAAAATAGGCATTTGTAGCCCAGTCGGACAAACCTGGTCAACAAATATAAAATAAATAAATGTACTTATTATAACGTTCCATCTGTGTTGTCTTTTTTCATTTTTCCTCGACTTGTGGGTTTCGGATCCGACCTCAGATCCAACTTGGCCACTTACAAAAGCTTAGGCACCGAAGCTCGAACTCCTCCCCTACCCATACTTCACTCCCCCAGTTACTTCAGATCGAGTGTGCTCCTGCAACATTTATCAATATTATCATAAATGCAATGTACATCAATACTGACAGTTACCAATGAAGAAAAACAGAAAGCATAGGAGCTCAACAAGGAACAGAGGTTCCTAAAAATATATCTGTCAGATCATCCACAAAAGGGACAGGGGGAAAGGAGGAAGGGAAGGTCAAGGAAGCATGACAAAAAGACAACACAGATGGAACTTTATGCTAAGTATATAACTTCTTTATCTGATGTCATTTCCATTCTTTCTTGACCTGTGAGGAAAGAGTCCTCAGCTACAACCTTGGTGGCCTTCATGGAAGGATATCCCGGAGCACTGCAGAACCAAAAACAGCTCTACTTATGGACACTACATCCAGTTTGTAGTGAGAAATGAAGGTGTGGGAATTAGACCATGAGGCAGCTGAACAATCATCAACTGAAACTTTGGCCCAAGAGTATAGCTTTGACTCAGTGAGGTAGAGGGACACCTTTGGATTCATAAACAAATGAAATGCAATCCTTTAACCATTTAACTAAGGTGGTCTTGGCAACTAGTTTACTCTTTTTTGCATCCAAAAAGGATATGAAAAGGTGGTCAAATTTCCTGAAAGTTTTAATTATGTCTAGGTAAAAATGCAACTGTCTGTGAACATCCAGCAGACGGAGAGTATATTCTCCCTGGTTTTGGAAGTAAGGAAAAATAACGGTAAGTTAATGGATTGGTTTATATTGTTCTCGGTCACCACTTTGGGAAGAAAGGATGGACTAGTATGTAATGTTACTCTGTTCTTGTGAACAATTAAGTAAGGGTATTTAGATGACAAAGCCTGTAACTCAGATACTCTTGCAGAAGTGATGGTCACCAGAAAACCAGTCTCCCATTATAAGAACTTCATGTCTGCTTTGGCAGAGGGTTCAAAGAGAGGCAGGACTAGAGCCTATAAAATCATAGTTAGATCCCAAGGAGGTGTTGGATCCTTAACAGGAAGATGAAGAAGGAAAGTCCCTTTAAGAAAAGCCTTGCATAATTCTGATGAGGCCAAAGATGATGCATTTTCTCAGATATGAAAATTCGAAACGGCTACTAATTGCACTTCAACAGTGGAATGACTAGACCCCTCACAGAAAATATGAGCAAGAAACTCTAGGACTGCTGGAACAGGAGCAATAAAAGGATCTAATTTCACCACTCAGCACAAACAGAAAATCTTTTCCATTTGCTCTTACAAGTCCTTCTAGTCAAAGATGTGAGAGGAGATCAGAATTTTTCGGACTGGAGATGAAAGCCTAGTGGATCTAGCCATCACTGGAATTGGAGAAACCATGCAGTTAGTTTCCAACCTGGGAGATCAGGATGAATCTGCCGTTATGGATGGGATAGTAGATCTGGACAAGGTTTGAGCATCCATGGAGGGCAAATCAGATGAGACCAAAGGAAGATGAACCAGATTTGTTGAGGCCAGTAGGAGGCAATGAGGATCACTTTGCTCTTTAACCTGGAAGTTTTCTGAAGGAACTAGAGGATTAAGGGGAGAGGAGGAAAGGCATAAAGCAATCCTGGAAGCCAAGCATGGACCAGAGCATCCCTGGGTGGCAGTCTCTGAGGGGCAATCAAGGCAAAGAACCTGCTGCACTTCCTGTTGTGGGAAGAAGTGAAGAGATCGCAACAAGGTTGACCCCATTTATGGAAGATCATGTTCGCCACTGACTGATTCAGAGACCATTTGCGAAGCATCAATGATGCTCTGTTGAGCCTGTCCACTAAAAAGTTGTGCTATCCTGGAATGTGCTTTGCAATTTAAAAAACAGTTGGTAGAGATCACCCACTGCCACACTCTCACTGCTTCTCAACACAGGGGGTAGGGTACGGTCTTCCCTTGTTTGTTGATGTACCAAACTATGGACATATTGTCCATTTGTATAGCAATACTCCCTGGAGGAAGGAAGCTGTGAAATACCTGCAGCACTGAAAGGACCGGTCTCATCTCCAAGACACTGATATGCAGTTTGGTCTCCTGTGATGTCCATGTGCCTTAAACCATCTGACCCAGGAAATGCCCCCCCCACCCCACCTGGGAGGCATCCATGGTCAACATGGCATTTGGGGAGGAAGAACAAAGGGGCATCTTTAAAGAACCTCTGGGGAGTGAAGCCACCAGAGGAGAGAATCCTTGCAGACTCATGTTAGTGTGATGGGACAGATGAGGGGCTGCTGAAGAGACCACTGGACTGTTAAGGTTCACTGCAGAATTCTCATGTGTAGGCGAGGTGTTGACAACAAAGTTATGGTGGCAGCCATGGTGCCCAGGGCCCGGAGTACTAATTTGGCTGGAGGAACTGGAATTACCAAAATCCATCTGACTTTAGGTTTGAAATCCTGTCTGGAGTAAGGAAGGCCAAGGTCTTGGTCATATCTATGCTCCGAGCTGGATGAACCTGGGACGTTTGTTATCTTGATTGTTATGCTCAAGGTAGGAGATAGTTATAACAAGTAGTCCCTGGCCTGGATGAGTATTTGCCTGTTTGGAGTGGTTAGGAGCCAGTCGTCTAGGTACAGAAAACATGGAATACTTGTAAGTCTGCAATGAGCTGCAACTACAGTCATGGATTTGGTGAACACCCGGGGCTGTGGTGAGACCAAAAGGAAGCAATCTGAACTGATAAATGACTGGCTCCCAGCCTGAAGCGTAGGTACCTTCTGGAGCACCTGTCCATCTTGATGTGGTAGCATGCATCCTTCAAGTCCACTGAGCACATCCAGTCATCCATTTTCAAAAGAGGTAGAATGGACTGGATCATGACTATCCTGAACTTTGTAATTTTCACCAACTTGTTCACAGATGTCAGATCCAAGATGGGCCTGAAGTCCCCTCTCTCTTTTGGTACTAAAAAAAATTTCAAGTAAATGCCTGATCTGATGGGACCTTCTGAATGACTCTTCTAATGCAACTTTGAGATTTCCAACTCTGCTGCCTCTCTCTCTGACTGGGTGGAATGTCCACAAGAGGTGTCTTTGGTTTGGGGGATTTTGAAAAGGGAAGTATCATTGGGATACAATCCTTGGCACCCACCAATTGTTTGTAATGGCTAGCCAGGCAACAGGGTGCAAGGATAAGCATGCTCCCTGACTTCCTCCAGAGAAAGGCAACCACTCAGGATTGCTGAAAGGGTCTGTCCGAGAAACAGACCTGAGACCCTTGATTTCTGCTGACCCCCTTTGCCACCTGGGAGGCTTCTACCACTGTAAACTTTTCCCCATCTGCCTCTGGGGGAGAATTCACCCTGTGACTCCTGAAAAGTACCCTGAGATTTTTTTTTGAACCACAACCCCCCTCCTTCACTGATTCCTGAAAAAGGATGCCGGGGGGGGGGGTAGAAAAATGGATTCTGATGGCAGACAGTGTCTTTCCATCCTTCTCACTACAGGAGAGTGCATCTCTAACAGTAGACCCAAATAAAAATGATCTGTCAAAAGGGGCACTGATGTAGGACACCTTAAAAGGTTCCATGAAGTCACACAACTGCATCCAGGCATGACGCTTAATGGCAATACCAGAACTGGAGGGGCCTAGAGGTACCCTCTGCTGCATAGAAGATTAACTTCATGGATGCATTAGCTACTGACTGTAGAGTGGCCAATCTGGAGAAGAAGGATTTCCTGTCCTCATCAGACATGGACTCTGGGATCGAGCTAGAGAGTTCTTTGATTAAATCCCTCTGTAGCCTAGTAAAATGGGGAAAGGTAGGTTAAGGATGGAGAGTGAAGGCAGACTAGGTGTAAACTCTCATGCCGAATCTGCCCAGAGCCCTAGACTCCTTGTTAGAGGAATGGACCAAGGAGCTTTCCTGGACCAGCTCCTTCTTAGTGGCTGCTCAAACAACCATGGCATCTACTGGGACTCCCTTAGCCTAATGAGGTCCGGTCAGGGGCAACGCTGAAGATTTTGTCAGCACACTTAGATATAGGTTCTACCATGTCCGGATCCTTCCAAGCCCTACCCTATACCAGATTCACAAAAGCATCAGTGGTGGGAAACACCCAAGATGTAGACGGGTCAGAACTGAAAGCCTCCAAGAACACAGATTCATCCAGGGTTGGTTTTGGGAAGGCCATCCACCTCTTTGGTGCAGGACTTCCAAGATGTCTTCAAGAGAGACATCCTAAGCTGGAGATCTGGGGACCCTTCCCCTTCCACAAAATTGGTGTCATCAATGACATCCTCTAGGGAATCCAGATGCCTTCTTTTGCACCTTCTCTTTCAGGGAATCTCCTCAGTGGGGTGTTCTTGGGAGATGTTGGAAGAGATCTGGGGTTCCAAAGGTGGAAGTACTTTTGGCTTTGCTGAGTCAGCTGTCCTGATGGGGGCAGTGGTGAGGTATTAGATACAATCTCCAAAGGGGTCAGAAGTGGATCTGAAAGCTTAGGAGCCAATGATCTCCTGGGCATGGAGAGGGCCCTCTCCACCACCTTGAAAGCAGAATGGGCCAGAGAAGGCAAAGATCATCCTCCTGTGACAAAGGATGCCAAATCCCCCCCAGCCCTCCTCTCCAAAAGGGAATCCGGGGCTGAGCTGTACAACGATGATGCTCCGAGAGGAAGCGGTGGCTCCGAAAACTTCGGCGTCGAGGTCAACCCATCGGAGCCGACATTGAGGTTTCAGATCCAAGACCCGCTCTACTCTGACATAGTTAGAACCAACTCAGTCAGGGTAAGTGCTGGGGTCAAAGTGCTAGTATTGGCTCTGACACATCAGCTCTTGAGGCATTGTGATCCAAGGGCTCCGAAGCAGCAGGTCAGATCAGAGAAGGAGCTAGGAGTCTAAAGGGTGACTGCCTGTCCAATGTCCTGGTAAGGGACTGGGCTAGTAAGACCCCCATCTGGATCTGCATCAGAAGGAACTGTCTCTTCAATCTGACCACCTCTGATTCTGAAAGACTGTGAGTAGACCTGACAGAAGATGCTCTGAAGGGTGGCCTGGACGTGATAACTGCAGACCTCTCAATACAAGAGCCTGCAGGAGGAGGGAGCTCCAAAGTCAAAGCAGCTCATGGCTGAGGAGATGAAAGTATGGATTTATTCAGATCCAAAGCTCTGGGATCCAATGCCTTAGGAGCCTTGGCTGGATGCTCATCTGAAGATGAGGAAGCAGACTTCCCCAGGGAACATTTCCTGTGCTCCCTGTCTTCACTGTGCTTTTTGGGAGGGGGCTTGAGCCCCTGAAGAAGATGAGGGACCTGCCAATGGAGGTAAAAGGCCCTTTAGAATAAGCTTGTTCCTTCTGTTGGCCAGTGCACTTTGATGTAACCCTTCACAGAGGGACAGGAGGCATCAAGGTGAGCAGGGCTGAGACAATATAGGCATTCCCTGTGGGCATCAGATAAGGCAATCTTGTGCCCATAGGAAGTGCATTTCTTGAAACCTAAAGGTTTCTTAGACATAATCAAAAACTAATTTAGGCTTGCATCTGTAGCCAAGGAGAATCACAAATCCTTCTTCATTCATGTAAAGAAACCAAGAAGCAACACCCAACACTGCACCAAGCTTATACAAAATGGTACCACCTACTTGGATCCAGTGGAAATTAACAGCATACTTACAAGCAAATTCAATGTAAATTTTACTCTAGAGCTGACTATCCAAAGCCTTCCAATCCCTTAATCTCTCAGCCTCCCCCATCATTTCTAAACAAATACTGAAAGTGCTGACCAAGACAAAAAACACTTCCTCCATGGGGACCTGATAAAATACTGGGCTGTTTAATAAACAATATTAAACATGCCCTGTGGAGCCACTCCATTAACTGTTTAACCTGAGCCTAGAAACAGGCTCTGTCCCACTGGTATGGAAAGCATAAGAGGTGATTCTACTTCATAAGGGTGGCCCCACCACCGACTTTGGGAACTACAGGCCCATCGGCCCAATGTGTCTCAATTGCAAGGTCATGGAACATACTATAACTCACTTGATAAACGTTGACATTAAATATCTCATCAGGCTTTTTAAAGGGTAGATCTGGTCAAGTCATTTGAAACCATTCCACATGTTATCACAATTACTAAACTAAATGCATTACAAATAGATCCTGCTCTCGATTGCTACAAAAGCACCACACTTGTCAGTGTTTGCTCTTATTTTAGCAAAGCTGCACAGAGTTTGGTGACCAGCTACTGTTCTGCTGTATTCATCTGATCAATCCAAGGCATCTGATGATCTCTGCAAAACTTAAGTAGAAGTTTTCACTGTATATTGCACTTCTGAACTGTATTTTTATCATATCACTGCTTATTTGAACTTTTTTTCCCTAAAATTGTTGCACATTGTTTGCTGTAGCAGGTCCCTAACAGATTACTGAAGTTTCAAAACTTTGAAAGTCATATGGTTGGGACCATATGATTGAAGTTTTGAAACTTCAACCATTTTGAATGGCAATAGCGGTACAACATGGAATGGGAAATTTACCCTCTTCAATGTAGCGTGATCTTGGAGATGGTATATTTAATTAGGGGGTTGTGGGGGTGCAGGGGGGCTTTTTTTAATGTCTGAAGTTTCAAAACTTCGATCATATGGTCTTGGCCATATGATAATCTGGCATAGATCCACTATAGCACAGACTAGAGTCAGACCTGCTGAATCTAGTTCTGTTTGTACAACTTGACCAGGCCATCTTTTGTTGGATAGGATTCTCCTGCACCCTAGTGGCAGGAGTGTGCAGTTAGAAACCATATGATTGAAGGTTGCTGGAACATGGCAAAGTTTTGAGCTTTTTTATTGGTTAATTTGTTTAAATCAGTTTGCTCCCATTTGCTATGCAAGTACCAAGTTTGCACTGGTTTGCGCATCACACACTGCCAAGTAGCAGTGGGCACCACTGGTGGTTACAGACACAAGCACTTCTGCATGCAAATTTTCCTTTCGTGTTCTGCTGGTGCTCCATCGGTGAGTTCTCACGAGTGTCCTCCACTGACAGGTGATATCTTCAGCGAACCTCGTGAGGTGCCAACACATATCCTACCCACTAGACCTTCATATTTTTTGTCCACTTCTCATGTCTTCTACTTTTCCTGGTACTTCCTATCCTCTCACTTTTTTCTGACCACATCAACTTACCAAGCATTATGGACGGACAGTTTCCCACAGTTTCCCCAGCCAGCCTGGTCAACATAGGAATCCTGAGGCAATGTAGCAATTGCTTCAAGTACACTGACAACCCACTTTTTCAAGTCCACACAAATTCATTATGTGAGAGATGCATCTATACCAAGAATCTAGAATTCAGGCTCTCTCGCTCACCAGTCAATCTGATACTAAGCAAGTTGTCACCATGCACACCTCACCTCCTGCACCTACCAAACCAACACATAAATCTACATATGCGCAGGTCCTTACCAGAAGCTTACCTAAACATCAGAGACCTCACAAACACAAAGACAAGTATGATTCACATAATACATCCTCTGCAGAACACAGTACACAATATATCACACACCAGTCAAGACCCTAAGGCATAACACAAAAACAAACTTCTTAGTCATAAGCCACTCAATTGCGAGACACACAAATGTCCCTCTCACCAGACTGGATAAGGAAAAAGTCACTGCCAGCTGTCAGTCAGGCGCCAGGATCCACCACATCACACACACACTCAAGTCTAAACAATAGGCACTATTATGACTCTGTCACAGTCCACATTGGTGTGAATGACTTCAGATGCACCTCACTGTGCTATGTGAAGACAGACATGACTGAGCTCTCTGATTATGTGTCTCAGGCAGGTATGTCCCTAGCATTAAGCAGCATTTTAACTTCGCCTAGGATGATACCTCAATACAAACAAAAAATGTTTGACTTCAACAATTGGCTTAGTTTCTGGTGTCATTCAAAGGGGTTGATTTATCTATCAGCATGGGAGGACATTTAAGGCTTTGCTAGAGATTGTCTTCATCTGTCACCCCTGGGATTTCGGTTACTAGCTAAGGCTCTTGCTACCCACATAATGCCTTTTTAAGCAATGTCACAAGAACAAAATTCCTGATGTAAAAATACCCTCTAAAAACAACTTCAAGGTTATGCTGCTAAATGCTAGAAGTCTAAACAGAAACTGCACTCACTGAAAGCAGTCCTCACCTTGGACGATGTTGACATTTGTGCAGTCACTGAGACCTGGTTTAAGACAGCAGAGAGCACCCCAGCTATACCAGGTTACATTTCCTTCCACACGTTCAGACCACAGACTGAAGGTGTAAGAACTATAGGAAGTGGTGTATCAATATTCATTAACCAATCTAGAGGTGTATTTATCTTTAAAGAGCATGATTCCCATGAATTACTTCAGGTGCAATTGACTATAGGTAACACAGGTCTTCAGGTCATTGCCAGCTGTAGGACCCCCTCCAAGAATCAGGACATCCACTTGGCCTACTTGGATCTACTTGAGTCAATCAAGATGCAACCAAACATCCTGGTTTTGGGTGACTAATTACCCATCCACTGACTGGGTAAAATTATGTGTGTTCTAACTCACTTCCCCAAAGGTTCCTGGACTAGCTGGATGACACACCCACAAGGAGCTCAAACATCCTGGACCTCATGCTCACCAACATGGGGGACTGCTGCAACACCCCTAGTGTGTGGCCATCCCTGATGGGATATGACCACAAATCAGTCTCACTAGAAGTAACTCTGACACAAAAAACCCTTAGCAACAACTAGATTAAAGAAAATTCACCAAGGCCAATTACAACTGCTTATATGACAGAATAAACAGCTTCATAGCCCCTCCCCCCACTGATGGAACATACACCTATGCTGAGTTATACACCAATGCTTCATACAAGCACCTGTACAATTGTACTGACTCTGCTGTACCTTATAGAACCAAAGTAAAATCTTCAAGGAAAAACACACCTGCCTGGTAGACAACTACCATTAATAAGCTATACAACAGAAGACACTGCTGTCTAAGAGAAGGAAGGAAAGGTCTCAAAACTGGAAACACCCCCTCCTCAACTTAAACAAGCAAATAAGACTTTTAGTGAAGTCCTCCAAAGCTAACCATGAATCCAAATTAGCTTCCCTAACTAAGGTTAACCACAAGGCATTCTTTAGTTACATCCGTAACCTCAAAGTTAAAGCCCAAATCTGCACTGAACTTGTAGTTAATGGTACTACATATACAGAACCTGTGGAGACAGCAAACCTGCTGGCTGACAGGTTCCATGAAAACTTACTTTCCTGTCCCTGCCACATATACCTCAAAGCATCCCTAACACCTTACCCCACCTAGTATCTCCATGTAGCAGGTTTTAAACACCCTCTCCAAGGCCAAAACAACAGCCTCTACATGACTAGACATCATGGTCTGTGTTCTACATGGGTTAAAACAGGAATTAGCATCACCATTGGACATACTTTTCAATCACAGCCTAAGCACTGGCTTCATGAAAGTGGAATGGAAAACAGCTACTGTCATCCCTGTTCACAAAAAGGGTGCATCCACAGACACCGGGAACCATAGACCCATTAGCCTGAGCAGCCCCATCTGCAAGGCCATGGAACGAATCATCATGGACCTCATTAACAAAGATACAGAAAATCTCGACATGCTCAACTCCACCCAGTTTGGCTTTGTCAAGGGGAGATCATGCCTGTTAAAGTTGGAGGACATCTTCAAGACAGTCACCAAAGCCCTACATGAGAGCAAATCTCAACTTTGATCACCTTGTCTCCACAGTGGTATGAAGGGCATTTTATATTGCTCATCTCATAAGTAAGGGCATTTCCTCCAGAAAGAAAGAGGTTATATCCCCCCTGTACTCTTCCCTCATCAGGCCAATAATAAAAGTACAATGCTCCTTTTGGTATGTTCCTTTCCAAACACCTGCAGCAGTTTGGAGACCACAAAGATTCCTTATAAAGAAAATATAGGGTCTTCAAGATTTGTCTTATGCAGACAGACTGAAATCATTGTCATTTTACTCTGTGTCATACAGATTGCTCAGAGGCGACCTGTGTCTTGCATAAACAGCAATCTCTAACACAGCTTTAATGGAAATCCTGCATATTCGCAAGTCAAATGGCACACAGGTCACTCACTCAAAGGACCTTAACCTGGTATGTGACATCAATTTTTGGACAGACAGATTTCTTTCACAGAGGTTGCCCCACCTTTGGAAAAAGCTTCCTACTCTATGTCCTATATAGTGTGATCCAAAATGATTTTATGTGACAAAGGCATTTGATTTTTCAGCAAGATCACCACATTCTGAATCCTTCCCTTTGCAGTCCACATTTTCAGCTTGGTGGCCAATGTTTTGACACAGGATTTTTCTAATATATTACAAATTTCTTAAAATGGAAGGTAAAATAGAACTTGGAAGTCTTAAATTGAAGAGAGTTGTAGTCTAGTGTGAACACAAAAATGATTCATCCCTGCAGATAGATTTGCTCGAGTCATTTAATTGTACTTTCCTAATGAAGCTGGCCTTGCACAATGATTACAGTTTCAGACTATGGTGCAGCAATACAACAGGCTTGGACATATTTGGATCCAGTCTTGATCTCATTTTATTTACTAGAGCTAGACTACTGCCTAGCTATGTTTCTGAAAATTATTTATCCTTAAAAGAAGCACCAAGTACATAAAATACACTTCACAAATATTCAACATTAATTAGATATACTTCTGTTAGGAATTTGACAAGGCTTGGAAGTCTGTGATGCTGTATGTGTGTACCCCCCACAGGGTGGTTCTCACACAGATGGGGACGTGCCGTGGCCGTTTACAGTTTTCCTCACTGTAATGCAATCTTGGAGTTGGTAAATTTAATTTGCAAGGGGTGTGGGGGATGCAGCCCCCATGCAAAAATGTAAAAAAGAAAATACATTGTGGTCCAGGACTGTTGGGCGTGATCTAGACAAGTCTTGCTACTGCACACCCAGTAGGGTACACATGTACAGCATAACCTGGAAGTCTCTTTTGCTATTTCGCTTCCAATTTGGCACAACTGACAAACAAAATAACCTGGAAGTCTCTTTTGCTATTTCGCTTCCAATTTGGCACAACTGACAAACAAAATAACCTGGAAGTCTCTTTTGCTATTTCGCTTCCAATTTGGCACAACTGACAAACAATTTTAAAGGAACCATAATGGTAATATTATTTGGAGATATCTACATTACTAAACTATAGTCAGACCAGCATTTCATGCACAAATGTTTAGTGAAAATCTTATGCCCATAAACCAAGTAATTTTCAGGACTATTACACAATGTCCCTAGGTCCAAAATATCCCATTTCTCAACATATATTTATTTTCAGTTCTTAACAGTGACAGCCCACATGCATCGACTTTAATAATGGTTTCATATCCAGGGGCTTTCCCTATATTTACTTGGTTCCTTTTTCTGTTTTAAATTTGTTTTGATCAGGTGACTTTGGAATAAGGCCAGCCTCATAATGGTGGTGGAAAGCTCAAATCTATGACTGTAGTATTCAAACTTCAGTTAGCAGCCTTGGTGGTAGAGGCTCAGACATTGGAGGAAGGATCATCTACTGAACAGCCAGCACTCCTTAACATCCTGGGAGTCTGCAATACCGGACATCCACTACTGGGTCTGTAGTAGGACGACAGTTATTGCTGGAGACTACTAACTGCCTTCCACAACAGTGGTGAGCATGCACTACACACACAACATCACCAGACAACATATTTCAAATGTGGTCGATTGTGTGGAAGGAAAAAATATGACAAAAAGCAGCTTTCCCCAACACCTCTTACATATACTCCTTATAAGACGAATCAATAGGCATTTTGTCAAATGATGATTATAAAAATGTTATACCAAAGTTTTACTTTGAGGGAGGGGATAACTTTTTGCTATTATGTTTATGTGCCCAAGATTTGAAGACTTAAAGTCTCAGATTTGCTGACACGATAAGTTATGAATTTTCGCAAATGTTACTATCAAGTAGGGGACCTCACAAAAGTACTGCTGCTTGGGTCAGTGGCATAGATGGATAGCACCATAACTGCGACCCAGGAGACTGATTTTGATTAGTGGCCCCTGCACTGGAACAGCTAGACAGGGAGGGGGGAGGAGTGAAGGGGCATGGTCATCTGTTTCTCTCAGGGAGGAAGGGGTTGCACAAGGGGTATGCACATTCAGGGACACACAGAGATGTGAAGTTCCCAGTAGAAAATAAAGAAACCACTACAGAGTGAATTGGGGGATGGATGGGGCTGCTTAGAAGGTCCATCCTTTCAGAAAGTAAGGATGCATTCTGCAGTCATCACACAGCATGTCCCCGCCTCAGAATTCCACTGGGTACACGAGTAAGTCAGCTGAAATAGCTCAAACCACCCCTGATGGCTGCCTAAATGATTTCTCCCAGTCAACCCTCATCATGGCGACGAGGAATAAATGGGCCAATTGGCCAGGAGGGATCTGATGATCAACAGATAGCAGGGTCAATAAAAATACTTCTGTTAACCAACACATTCTTAAAAACATTCATAACATTTTACTTATGGGTCATTTTAAAAATAACAGGTAGAACACATGCATAATACCAGACAAAAGATGAAGATGTTATCTGAAATCTGCTCATTAAAATGCTGCTGATATACTTGACAACTATTACGTGTAGCTTTACCTGTGGAAAGTGGTGCATGCCAATAGCCAATGTGCTTTACATTCATTATATGTACTTACAGCAGTTCTAGTATATTGTTTAAAAGTGGTGAACTAAAAACATTAAGCAAAATGCTATTTAACTGCCTTTAAACTGTTTAACCAGTTATAAAGCAAGTAGTATTAATGTGTTGAAATTAGGTCTAGATGACCTTTAAGGGACCTATAACATGTTATAGTAACAGTTGTATGAATTCTGTGTACATACTGCATTCTCCACAAAACAAAACAATTACCTTTGTGTTGATTACATCTTAATACGTAGTATAAATTAGATTTGTGTCTGAACTATTTTATACCCATTACTGTTGTATCCAAGATTGCATTCTGATTTGGAACAAACACTACTCATACTTAAGCAAAAATACATGGCCTTTTGCAGACTGCACAACAAGGCATAAACTTAAATAAATCCAAGGTTGTCCATCAGCCAAATAAAACAAATGCCCTTACTGAACAGTGTAGTTCTCTGGGAACACTTCAGATGAATGTAAACAGTTTTGAATAACTTGTTCTCCAACAACATTCTTGAAACAGAGCTATTAAAACAATCGCCAAATCAAGGATGAGAACAATTTGTGCAGTGATAAAGCACATGTACCCCTGTAGAAAAGCAAGCTTTGTAATTATGCAGTTAAGCTTAAGAGATTGTGCTCATTTCAAAGGAAAATGCAGAATTATTTAATCATCATAGCATCTACAGCAACCATTAGTAGATGAAGCACAGTGCAATGCTGACACTGGTTTATTTATACATTGGCTGATTTTCTATAGCAAGTTCTAGCTGCTGAGACTGAAAATAAAAACTGGCAACAAAACCCTAACATGATCTCTCTGCACCACCTCAACATCAATTTCCCCCTGTAGTGGCCTATATTTTGAGGAAATGATCCAACCCCACATCTCACCCTTTGTGTCAGTATCTCAACTCACTCCTAGATTTTTATCCGGTGCTGACCTGCAAAGGTAATCCAAGCAATGCTATGACTAACATGTATCAGCTTGTTAAGGTGTCAGCAATTCTGATGACAACTGCTGTAAGACACCCAGGCTACAGTGTCACGGGCAAGTACAGCACCACGTGGCCTACACTGCTATGCATACTAACCCTCCAGAACTAGGCTTTCATGAATCCTCTGGCTTTGTCTAAGCAGATGGCATTCAAAGAAAATAACCTAATTCACTTGTTTGTTGGTACATACGTTTCATTATGGCAAACCTACAACATGGTGCAGTGAAAATAAAATTACTTTGTTATATAGATCGTGATTTATATCACAACTCTCCAGATATTTCTTTCAACATGCCATAATCCAAAAAAAGGATAGGAAAAATCCTGTTAAAGTTTAAAAGTGCCATTTTGTTAAGGACTGCTTGTGAGTGTTCCAACGTTTGATGAATTCTCAAATTTCTTCAGATACTGCATTTGCCTTTAATCTTACTTGGTCATTTTGCTCCTGTACATATGAACACACAAAATAATTTTGCTGCCAGTTTAAGCATGACAAACTACTTCCAAAGAAATTTCTGGTTGTGCAGGTACAATATGTAATTTCAAGTTATGTACAGTCAAAACATCGGAGCATTCTTATAATTACTGCAATTATTACAGTCTCCTCGTCTCCTCCTCATAGCTACCCTACTTTGACTGAATTATCAGTGACATCACATCTTACTATGACGAACTTGCAGTTAATGTAGCCATTTACTAGTCATTTGTAGCAAAGGTCTGGACAACATGTCAAAAGTAAAAAAGGTAGTTGTAGCAGGATAGCAACACAAACAAAGGAAAGGAAGTCAGGTAAAACACATTCACTTAAGTTATGCTGCAAAGGAGAGTAAAAAGTTTCTAATCATTTACCTGTTAAGTTCATCTTAGCACTGTAGCTTCCATGATACTGAACGTCTGTGTTTGGAGTGTGACATTCATACTCGCCTTCTTCTGTTTTCTGAAGGTTTGTGATATGCAACCGTACAGAGTCTCCAGTCAGCCTTTCAATATAGATCTCTTTATCCCGTACCCTTTGTCCATAAATAGCATAGGGGAAGGCAGGATCAGAAGTGCTGATTATTTGAACTTCTCTTGTTGGGGCACTTGGAAAATAGACTGACCACTGAAAATTTTGCTCTGAAGGCCCTTGGTACCCACTGACATTACACAAGATTGTGATATGGGATCCCTGGACCCTGTAAAGGGGACCAGTCTGTACTGTCACCAAGCGCTGAGCAGAGGTTAAGCCTGAAAAAGACAAAAGAATGAATTAGTGATTTATTTTACATTCCCCATAAAATTCTCTATAATCCAAGTAGCATTCATGTATACGTTCAACTTAAGTCATATACTATAAATGGCTTTCATGAAGTTCATAATCAAATTAAAAAAAAAATCTAGAAATCAAATACATTGCTCAAACCTGGTAAATTAACACAACCAATAATCCTCAAAGATTAACTCATATTTTATAAGCACAAAAATCTCTGTCCTACAAAACTAAACTACTACAAATTTAGCCAGCTCACTCTAATCACTGCAGCCAGAACAGACATTTACACTAACTCTACTGCCAACATCTACAATTAAAAAATACCTACAATTAAGACAATAACCACCTCCCCTGACCAACTTCCATCTGAACACCCAAAACTCACTGCCTTGCATATCCTGTCTCAATTTTAATAAACCACCCAATCCAAGAAAAGTTCTAATAAACCACTCAATCCAAGAAAAATATGTCCACAGCTTATGGAAAAAATCCTATATAATAACCCTCCATAAAGGCAGCTCATCAACAGAGACAAATCATCCTCTCACCTTTATCCAAAATCTTGGAAAGATGTCTTCATTCTCAACTTACTGCATGTATTACTTCTCATAACCTCATCTTGCCCTCATACAATTTCAGACCCAATCACAACAAAACTACTGCCTTTCTCAGGTTCACAGTTATAATAAATTACAAAAGAAATTCAGGACGTCTAACCACAGTTTTATTTCTGAATTTATTCAAGGCATTTGATACAGTCAATCATTAAATTCTCTTAACTAAACTGTCATCCTATGGGTTATCATCCTACTCACTTAACTTGCTCGTTAGTTACCTCACTAACAGGACCCAAAAATGAGATTGCAAGAGGATTTCTCCTCTTTCCTTCCTATATCCCTAGGAGTCCTACACAGCTCCATCCTAGGATCATTGCTGTTTAACTTAACAGCCTGAACACAGCAACCAAAGAGGCCACCACAATACAATGTACAGATGACTATACTCTAATATGTTCTGCTAAGGACATTACCCATGCTTCAAACACTCACAGAGAAATCTTTCTTCTTCACAGAAGCTTGGCTCAACAACTCAACTACTCCCCCAATTCTTTCTCCTTCCAGAAAACTACTTTTAATGTACAGTCATGCAACAAGGCTGATATGGAACTGGTGTCCCAAACCAAACTGCTAGGTGCGATTATAGACAAGTACCTGAAATTTGACCTCCACCTTTAGGAAGCCATAAAGAAGACGCACCAAAAGCCTGGCTATCTATAAATTAAAACACTACCTTACTGACTGTTAGACAAAACAGAATAGGGAGTAGAAAATAAGTGGCTATAACATACCTCTGCTACCCTAACCAATCTTATTTCCTCTCTATCAGCCCAACTAAAACAATGCTACAAGTAAGCCAAATTCACAACCAACCAATATAGATCATGTCACTGCATCTCTCTAAAACAACTAAACTGGCTCAAATTAAAACCATTCTTTGTTGTATCCACAGTTAATTACAACCTTCAAACTACTGCAGAACCCTGAAAACTTCCCATCCCTTCACCCATTCATCATTCAACCTTACACTATGAGATCTTAACGCTCCACTAACAAGTTATTACTCTCTATAATAAACCTAACACTGCAGGATACTCCCCTGTATTCACACCGAATTGCTAACAGCTGGAACTCCATATCACTCCACTTAAGAACAGTCTGCAACCTGAAAGACTTTAAACGTCAAATGAAGCAACACCTGATACACAAATACCTTTGCACCTGCACCACCTCGGTTAAACAGGTACTAATATAGTTATCCAAATTGATAACATAGCACTCTGCTGCACAAATATTCATGTGCTATTATCATAACTATACCTTCCTTTATCTTCCATCTCCTCTCCTTCCGTTCTTTGGGTTGCTCTAACTCTGTCTTATCTTCTTGTGTCCTAGATTTTGAACAAGTCTTTATAGGAAGACATTGTCTTAAAAAAACCTGACAATCTATGCACACTGATGATACTGCACTACTTACACCTGCCTGTACTTAAAAAATATTCAGATACAACCCATGTAACTTAAGTAAAACTTTTTTTTTAAATGATGTAACTGATTACAAGAAAATTACATGAAAGTACAGTTGTGTACACTTACCATAAATGTAAATGTTAGAGTGTATTCACTGTTGCAGTCATCACATTTGGGTTATCCCTGCCAGGGTAGCCCTCAGCCGGCCTGAATACCAGAGACTTAGTATTTCTGTGTCAGTTTCTGTCGCTTCAGGACTGATGGCAGGTCGTCAGTAGTATAAAGTAAGGCAGCCGATGCCATTACATCAGTTTTTCTTGCCCTAACCTATCAGGAGCCCTCAGAGTAGGAGGCCAGGTTCTGGTAGAAGAACCCCAACAGTAGAAAATAAATATGAATATGTCCCTTGTAAGGCAAGGAGAACAACAAGTTAGAAATGTAATAAAAGGAGAAAGAGAAGAAGGGAAGTTAACCAGGACTGCAACAGTGAAGACACTCAAACATCTACATTTATGGTAAGTGTACACAACTGTACTATGTTCTTCGTGTTTCACTGTTGCAGTCATCACATTTGGGTAGATTCCCAAAGCTGAGGAAATGGCTGGAGGCAGTCAAGGAAACTAGGGGCTGGCAAGGATGCCCTACAAGACTGCAGAGGCAAACCCTGCCCTGGATTTGGAGAAGAGAGGCAGGTGGTAATGCTTGGTAAAAGTGTGAACAGATGTCCAGGTGACAGCCTCCAGGATGTCCCTGGTGGGGACTCCTCTGAGGAAAGCTGCAGAGGTGGAGGCTGCTCTGCTGGAGTGTGCCCTGACCCCCTTGGGGGAGGCTTTCCATGCTGTTTGTAGAGAAATAGATGCAGTTTGATATCCATTGGGAAATGGTTTGCTTGGAGATGGCTTTGCCTTTTGCTCCTGTAGCAAAGGTAACCAGCAATTGATCAGACCTTCTGAAGGATTTAGTCCTGTCCAGATAGAATCTAAGCTGTCTGTGCACATCTAGAGAGTGAAGAATCCTTTCCCCCTTGTTCTGGCGATTAGGAAAGAAGGTGGGCAAATGAATGGATTGGTTGAGAGCCACTCTGGACACCACCTTGGGCATGAAGGATAGGTTAGTTCTGAGGGATACCCTGTCTGCATGGAAGATGATGAAGGGTTCCATAGCCATGAGTGCTTGCAGCTCAGGACTCTTCTGATGGCCAGAAGGAATGCTGTCTTCCAGGAGATAAATTTTAGCTCTGCAGAAGCTGGTTTGAAAGGGGGCAGGGTGAGCTTTTCCAAGACAAAGTTAAGGTCCCAAGCTGGTATTGGTGTCCTTCTGGGGGGGCTCAAGTTGCTAGCTCCTCTGAGGAACTGTTTGATTAAAGGGTGTGAGAAAAAGGGCTGCTCAGTGGGAAAATGAGCAGAAATAGCAGAGTCATGAATTTTTATACAGGAGAAAGAGAGACCACTGTGTAGTAGGTCAGCTAAGTAATCCAGGATGAGAGGGATGGAGGGCTGTGCCGTATTGGCTCCCTTAGCCTGGATCCAGGTGCAGAACCCTTTCCATTTATCTGCATAAGATTTTCTGGTGCTAGGATGTCTGGCCTCACAGATAACATCCAAAACCTGTTTACTGAGGATGGCAGATTGGTTCGGGGTTAGGAAATAAGCCAAGCTGCCAAACTGAATGTCTGCAATTGGGGATGCATGAATTCCCCTTCCCTCTGGGTCAGGTGGTTTGGAATCTGAGGAAGATGCCATGGAGGCACCGGGGACAGGCTGCGCAGCAAGGGGGGGGGGGGTAGTCTGGAGCTATAACAAAGGTCCTTGGTTTTCCTCCCTTATTTTGACCAGTACCGTGGGTATAAGAGGTAGAGGAGGAAAGGCATAGACCGATAGATTGACCCAGGGGAAGGACAGGGCATCCACTTTTCAAGCCATGCAGTGATGCTCCCTGGTGCAGAATTTGATGAGCTGATGGTTGGTGTGGGAGTCAAAGAGGTCGACCTTCGGGGTTCCCCATTTCTGAGTTATCAGGGTAAAAGTACTTCTGTTGAGTTGCCACTTGTGTGGGTCCAGAAGGTTTCTGCTTAATTGGGCTGCCAGAGAGTTGAGAGACCCTGGTAGGAATTGTGCTAACAGGTGTAGCTGCATGGAAGAGGCTATGAGGCAAAGGGTCATGGCCAGCCTGCATAGAGGGCAAGAGTGAGTCTCTCCCTGCTTGTTGATGTACCACATCACAGTGGTGTTGTCTGTTTTGATCAGGAGAATCCCTGGAGAGAGAAGGGGTTTGAAAGCCATCAAAGCGTGTTGCACAGCCATCGTCTCTTTTTGACTGATGTGCAGAGGAATTTGTTGTGGGCTCCACTGGCCCTGTATGCACCTGCCGTCCAGGTGTGCACCCAAGCGTAGTCTGATGCATCTGTGGTGAGGGTCTGGGTGGTGGGGGGGTGGGATGAAGGACAGTCTCTTGTTGTGGGAGCATGCTGTTGCCCACCAAAGAAATTCCTTTCTGAGGCAAGGAATTATAGGTAGAAGAGTTTCCAGGTCTTGAGTGTGCTGACACCAAAGGCTCTTTAGGTGCCAGTGAAGTTTCCTCATATGCAGTCTGGCATATGGAATGAGTAGTATGCAAGATGCCATGAACCCCAGAGCTTGCAGGATCTTCCTTGCAGATAGCTAGGGCCTGGTGGCTAGCTGAGAGAAATTGACTGTCAGAAAATTTGTTTCTCTGGTGTAAGGTGTGCCATCTGGGATGCTGTGTCCAGACTTGCTCCCAGGAAGATTATCCTTTGGGTGAGCACCTGTTTGGATTTCTTTTCACTGATTGTGTACCCCAGGGAGATTAGTAGGGTCTTTACAAAGGCCAGGTGCTTGAGCAGCTTTTCCTGGCTGTCTGCCTGAATAAGGCAGTCATCCAAGTATGGGTACCTTTGAATATTTCTGGTCTGCAGAAGGCAATGGCCAGAGTCAAACATTTTGTGAAAACTCTGGGAGCAGTAGATAAGCCAAGGGGAAGTGCAGAGAACTGAAAGTGCTGAGATCCTGCCCTGAAGCAGAGATATTTCCTGCATGATTCCCTGATAGGAATGTTGAGGTAGGCCTCTTTTAGATCTAGGGTGGCTAGCTAAGTGTCCTTGGAGAGCATGGGTAGTACCTGCTGGAGGGTGAGCATTTTGAATTTTGGGATCACCAGGAAGGTGTTTAGAATGGACAGATAGAGGATGCAGCACCAGGTGCCCTCTTCTGGGCACCAGAAAAAGTAAGTAGAAGCCTTGGCCTATCTGTTCTGCAGGAACGTGTTCTACTGACCTCATAGAGAGCAGGGAGAGGATTTGTTTTTGAGCCTCTGCCCACTGATTTGGTGGTAGATTTGGGAACCCTGTTGGGGCTGGAAGGGTGTGGAAGGAAAATTTGTATCACAGAGACACAATGTTCAGAACCCATTGGTCCTTGGTAATGGTGGCCCAGGTGCTTGAGTAAAAGGAGAGTTTTCCCCCTAGGAGTAAGTGAAGGTGGGCAGAGGGGGGTGGAGGAGGCGAGTTATTGTGAGTTCTTAGCATAAGGGGGTGGCTTAGGACTCCCTGTTTTTGAAGTGGAGGTAGTCCACTGCTTAGATCTCTGCATTCCCTGGGGCTGCCATCTGGGAGGTCTGTTTCCACAGGGCATAGGCTGGGCCGGTTTAGTTGGAGCAGGAAAGGACCAGTGCTTGGAGGGACAATGCTTACTGAACCTAGGAGACTGGACCTGTAAGAAATCCTTAACTATTTGCATAGATTTTGCTTTTTCTTCCATCTTTTTTAAGAACTCTTCTGCCTTAGCACCAAATAAGTTATCGTTGTGCAAGGGGGCATCCAACAATTTAGATGTGACACGGTCTGGCAGGGGTTGTTCCTTAAGCCATGCATGTCTTCTTATGACAGATCCAGTGACTGCTGCCCTGCAAGATGCTTCTAGGGCATCAAAACCACAGTGCAAAGTGTGTTTAGTTACTTGACTTGCAGAATGCATTAAATCTTGTAAATCTTTAGATTCTGCCCAAACAGGAAAGGAAGATATTTTTTGTTTGAGGAGTTCCAAGGTATGTTGCTTAAATTTCAGCATATGGAACTGACAATTTAGTGCCCTGATAGCAAGAGTAGTTGAGGTGTATATGTTTTTACCCTATCTATCCAATGCTCGGGAATCCCTGCCTGAGGGGGTGGGATTCTTAGCAGAGGTTGCTTGAATCCCTTTTGGCCCTTGAGAAATGACCTCAGGGTCAGCTGTTGGACTTTTAAAAAGATATTTATGTGAGTCAGGGACTCTATAGTACCGGTCTGATTTTTTGGGAGCAGGACGTAGGGTGTCAGGAATCAAACTGGATTCAAAGAAAACATCATCCACAACATCCAGGACTGGGGGGATGGCCAAGGGTCTGTGTTGCGGAAGATCTAGGAATTCCCTGAGTCTCTTTTTAGAGTAACAGTTTCTTTTTAGACAGAGTAGTCCTGATTCTCCCATTGGAAATTCCCTTAAGGTATGCAGGGTTTCCCCAAAGGAAAAATCTTCTGGGGAGAGGCTGAAGGAATGGAGTCCTCTGCATCAAAATCCTCATAAGTGGAGAGGGGTTGCATGTCTTCATAGTCAGATGCATCAGATTAATCTGACTCTTGTTCAGAAAAAACTACAGGGGACAGATCAGCATAAGGTCTTCCTCCATTTTAAGGATTTGAGACTGAGGCAAGGTAGCAGGCACCTGAGAGTGGGTCACTGGTTTCTTGGGTGTGGTCCGAACCCTGGGCCTAAGAAACTCAGTAATTTTTGAAAGAACAGTAGTCGCGAAAGAAGACGTCAGTATGTGTTGAGATTCGGTAGTGCGAAGGACTTCCTCGGAAGCCGGTGCCTGATCAGCGGCTCCTGACCCATCCAAGGTAGAGACAACCGCAGGATCCTTAGTCGAAGAGTTTTGAGGCATACCGGACTCTGAAAGGGTCTCAACGGCCTGCAAATCAATTGTAGTGGGCTTCAGGGGCTGCGAAAGTGCCTAAGTACCAGAGGACTGATGACTAGCTTAACGGAAGAGTCGTCGGTAGGTTTGGACTTGTGAGGTCCGTCTCTGTCTTTATCTTTGTTTTTTCGAAAGATCTGCTGTTGGATGGCTTACCAAAGCTATATGGGAATTCGAGGACTGTAAATGAAAATATCTGGCTACAACAAGGGCCCGACAACAGACAGTTCTGCTGTTGAACAAAGCACAGAAGCGACAATGGGGGATGTCGTGGTCCGGACCTAAACAAGTGATGCAGTAAAAGTGGAAGTCTCAGTGTGGTATTTGTTTTCCACAGGCGAGGCAGTTATTAACTTATCGGTTATAGCAAGAAAAAGGATCCCCAGTGGGGTACTTAGCTTTAGAAGACTTCAACTTCAATTCGGAGATGAAAACTCAGGTAGCGGAAGACCGGCACTCAAGCGAACTGCTTCTGCTTCGGGCTCCACAGCAAGAAAGACTGGGGTAATGGCGTCGGCTGCCTTACTTTATACTACTGATGCCCTGACATCAGTCCTCAAGCGACAGCAACAGACACAGAAATACTAAGTCTCTGGTATTCGGGCTGGCCAAGGGCTACCCTGGCAGGGATAACCCAAATGTGATGACTGCAACAGTGAAACACGAAGAACATCACTAACTGTTGCTCATAAATGAAATGGACTGTAAATGATGAAACCATGCAAATGATGTCTGTTTAATGCACCTATGCTCCCCAGGCCTCTTTTAATGAACCCAGTAAGTCTTACGCAAGCGTGGAACTATACACATATGACAGGTCACTCTAAGGTATCTTTTCATGTAAGGAATAAATGAGAAAAAAACGGCAAAGATTAATGTATGCTGCAGTTACTCACTTCATATAATATTTATTATTTATTTTATTTATTTTAGTTTGGTGACCGGGGAAGTCCACTGGGCCCATGAGTGCCCGTTTTCAGTGGAGGCCCAGGAGAAAAGCTCCAAGTATAACATAAGCATTAAAGACAGAAAAGTAAGTAAGTTACAAAAATAACCGACCAAAAGGGAGGTAGTGTACCAAAGAAGACAAAGTCCACGGCCAAGGAAGTAGGAAACGGCACTTTGTTGAAACTGGAAAAGAATGTCCTTTAATAAACAAAGTTCACGAAGCAAAATGAGCACAGCAAAATGAACACAAGCGCTTTCGCTCAGGCACTCCTGGGCTTTATCAAGTAAAAGGTAGTGTACCAAAATAATGACTTCAAAAACCAAGAAAATAGGTACACACACAAAGCACCAAATGTCGTGTAAAACAAAAATTTAATGACAAACAGATTAACGCCACCAAAAATCCAAATGCGTTTTCGTCCAAGTAAAAAAATAGACCATCAGATAACAATAAAATTCACAAGTCCTGTATATATACATAGTTTAAAAAACCCTAACCAATAAAATGCTTGATACATCCAGCTGATGAACTACGTAAAACATACATAATTATATAATACCAAGGTTGAATGCCATCTAGTGGTTAAAAAAATAATGAATATAAGGAATACCACATAAGAAATTTTATATCTTGTACAAAAATTCTTAAAAAGAATGTAAAATCATGATAAAAGGTATATAGATATAAACAACGATATCAAATCAAAAACAGAGGGAAACCACCAGGTTAAATAGTCTAAGCTGAAATCTTAAAATTATAACTTAGCTGCCCTAAGCTTTAATAAAGGGGCAATGCTTATGTTCTCATTAAGCCCTGATGGTCTCCCCAAATCCAGGGTCACCTGCTAGAAGAGCTCTCAGTATGCTAAGCTCGTTTCCCAGGGACCTCCCTGGACATCCACAGCCACTTGTTCTACCACAAAAAACACAAATCTGGCATCCTTAAAAAGCAAAGTGTGTTTAAATAGAGCATTCCTTTCAATACATGTTCTTATTTCACAGTGGTGTTTATAGATCCACTTCTTTAATTTGCGCTCTGTCTTCCCAATATAAAAAGCCTGACAGATTTCACAGAATGCAAGATATATGACACCAGAACTATTGCAATTATAAAGACCATTACCTAAAATGTTCTTAGCCCTACTTGGCAAGTAGATCCTATCAGTATTGGAAATATATGCACATTGCGAGCATGCCCCACACTTGAAGGTCCACCTCTTTTTCCTAGAATCAATATTCTTATTTTTCATGTTAGATTAAAAAAAAATTCTCAGACATGTCCCTTTTCTGAAAACAGAATCTAAGGGTGCCTTCTTAAGCATTGACAAATCAGTAAGATTAATGAATTTGTCCCATTCAGTTTTAATGATACTCTTCACCAGAAAAGAATCACCACAAAAATCAGTGGTCACAGTCCTAAAAAAAAAAGCCAGGATCACCATGACTCCTGCCAACATTTCCAGTCAACAGGCCTTTCCCTAACAAAGGGAAATAGTAAACATTCCTTTCCTCCTTAACAGTCTTCCTTAACCATTTAACCATCTCAGAAGGGTAACCCCTATCATAGAACAATCTCTCCAAAAAAATCACACTCATCTTTGAAATCATCGTCCCTAGAGGTCATCTGACTGACCCTAATGAATTGACCTTTCACTATACCAGCATTTTCATGATAGGGATGTGCACTGTGAAAGTGCAGATACGAATTTGAAAAGGATTTTTTTACTGAAGACCTTGGATTTAAGACCCCCATTGGTTTTATGTATGGACACGTCTAAGTAATCCATTCTATTCTGTGAAACATGATGTGTAAATTTCAGAAATTCAGTAGTCTGACCTAAGAAAAATTAAGAACTCACTCAGATAGTCCTCGGTATCCGTCCAGAACAAACAGATATCATCTAGGAACCTCTTGTTTCAGCCAATGGCTCTAAAACCGCTCCTCTAGCAAAATTTGTAGATCAGAAACTAAAATCTATGTGGGGGGATGAGAGTGTTATACTTAAAGATTCATGGGATTTCCTCAGATCCGTTGAAGTTTATCAGAATGTCAACAATACTATTTTTGTTATGACTGACATTAGAGATTTATTCTCTGTGATCCCCCACATGATTGGGCTGGACTGGCTCAAGTAAGCTTTGGTTAAAAAAGGTTGTGGTAACAACTGTGACCTACAGGTGACACTTAGGCTGTTGGAAATTGTCCTGAAAAATAATTTTATCTTTTTTAATGGAGAATCTTTTCATCAAACCACTGGGGTGGCTATGGGGGCCAGTTGTGCCCCCACATATGCCAACATTGTCTTGTCCTGGTGGGAGAACAAATTTGTATTGTGCTCAGAGTTCAGTAATAGTTGGTCCCTCTATAGGAGGTTCCTAGATGATATCTGTTTGTTCTGGAAGGATACCGAGGGCCGTATGAGTGAGTTCTTAGTTTTCTTAGGACAGACTACTGAATCTCTGGAATTTACACATCATGTTTCACGGAATAGAATAGATTACTTAGACGTGTCCCTACATAAAACCGATGGGGGTCTTAAATCCATGTTCTTCCATAAAAAAACCTTTTCAAATTCATATCTGCACTTTCACAGTACACATCCCTATCACCAAAAAGTTGGCATTGTGAAAGGTCAGTTCATTAGGGTCAGTCAGATGACCTCTAGGGACGATGATTTCAAAGATGAATGTAATTTTTTGGAGAGATTGTTCTATGAGAGAGGTTACCCTTCTGAGATGGTTAAATGGTTAAGGAAGACTGTTAAGGAGGAAAGGAATGTTCACTATTTCCCTTTGTTAGGGAAAGGCCTGTTGACTGGAAATGTTGGCAGGAGTCAAGGTGATCCTGTTTTTTTTTTTTTTTTAGGGCTGTGACCACTGATTTTTGTGGTGATTCTTTTCTGGTGAAGAGTATCATTAAAACTGAATGGGGACAAATTCATTAATCTTACTGATTTGTCAATGCTTAAGAAGGCACCCTTAGATTCTATTTTCAGAAAAGGGAAATGTCTGAAAAATGTTTTTGAATCTAACATGGAAAATAAGAATATTGATTTTAGGAAAAAGAGGGGGACCTTTAAGTGTGGGGCATGCTCGCAATGTGTGTACATTTCCAATACTGATAGGATCTACTTGCCAAATAGGGCTAAGAACATTTTAGGTAATGGTCTTTATAATTGCAATAGTTCTGGTGTCATATATCTTGTGTTCTGTGAAATCTGTCAGGCTTTTTATATTGGGAAGACAGAGCGCAAATTAAAGAAGTGGATCTATAAACACCACTGTGAAATAAGGACATGTAATGAAAGGAATGCACTATTTAAACACACTTTGCTTTGTAAGGATGCCAGATTTGTGTTTTTTGTGGTAGAACAAGTGGCTGTGGATGTCCGGGGAGGTTCCTGGGAAAAGAGCTTAGCATACCGGGAGCTCTTCTAGCAGGTGACCCTGGATTCAGGGAGACCATCATGGCTTAATGAGAACAGAAGCATTGCCCTTTTATTAAAGCGTAGGGCAGCTAAGTTATAATTTTAAGATTTCAGCTTAGTTAGACTACTTAACCTGGTGGTTTCCTTCTGTTTTTGATTTGATATCTATATACCTTTTATCATGATTTGACATTCTTTTTAAGAATTTTTGTATGAGATATAACATTTTTTATGTGGTATTCCTTATATTCATTATTTTTTTTAACCACTAGATGGCATTCAACCTTGGTATCATATAATCATGTATGTTTTACATAGTTCATCAGCTGGATGTATCAAGCATGTTATTGGTTAGGGTTTTTTAAACTATGTATATATACTGGACTTGTGAATTTTATTGTTATCTGATGGTCTATTTTTTTACTTGGACGAAAACGCATTTGGATTTTTGGCGACGTTAATCTGTTTGTCATTAAATTTTTGTTTTACACAATGTTTGATGCTGTTTGTGTGTACCCCTATTTTCTTGGTTTTTGAAGTTACAAAAATAAAGTACAGTTTACATGAATGAACATTCTGTATCAGGCTTAGTAGACAAAAGGCAATTTTGATGTTTCTGGAAGGCTGTCCTGTGGAGATTCAAATAGGAAATGCCATCATAACAACTGAAGTGTAGTAACATTATACCTATCGATTAAAGTAAGGAAACAGTTTACATGCATTCATTTGACATAAGAAGCTATTTACAATACTTACAAGGTAGATATAGAATCTTCAGAAGGAATTTCAGAGCGCTAGAGACAGCTCAGGGAACTAGTTGTTGAGGTATTAGAGAGACAAGGAGCAAAGGAGTAACACCTCCTTAGGGTAGTAGTTAGAAAGAATTAGACAGGGGAAAGTAGGTGCATTTCCATTTGGAGTGCAAGTAAGTGACAAAACTAAACTGAGAAGTGAAATTAGTTTAAACAGTTTTCAAAAACAATCTATCAAAACAAAAAGATATTGAAGGATTCAGTTTGACAATCGACACACCAAAGAACAGTTCCCAGCACCTTAAAATACATTTCTCTGTCCTCCTGGGGGTTGCCTCTTCTCCATATCTTCTACTGAAATACAGCTCCAAGGTTGGACTATTAGTAGGGTCGCCTACATGCCATAAGTGTGTCACTTTCCATCTCAAACAAGGTTCATATTTCCCTATAATGCAGAAAAGTATGAAGTGATGAATGACACAGCCCACTACTAATTGTAAAAATGAAAAAGAAACCGGGTTCCGATGATGAACCCATGTTCAGTTAGCTTGTTCCAAACCTCTAGCCAATGGATTGCAAATTTACTCACTACATTTGATATAGTTGCTCAAATGTTTGTGAAACCTGACATAAGAACCACTATGAATTACGATGCAGACAGAAAGTGCTCAGATTTTGTTTTACTTTCAGTGCAGAATGCAGTAGCCAGCAAATATTTCACCAGCTATTCTTTCAAGCACTAAGTAATTTGCCTGTTTCATATATTTCAATTCAGCCTGCTTTACAGCTTTACTCATTTATGTAAAGTGATGGAGTACTGGACTTTGACAAGTCATTTTATCTGGCCAGGTAAGCAGCATTTACACCAACTGTAAAGTCTGATTCCTCTATGTTATGGCTACCATTCACTCTAGTGGCTGAACTCAAAGGGATACTCAGCTAAACTGCAGTGCAGGCCATGTACCAGTAACTCACTTCTTACTGCAAGTCAACATCTCTATCATGGAGGTGAAATGGTAGGCAAAAAAGTAATCCAGGATATCATGAAATAGCTTTCCTAGATTACTGCATGTAAGCTATAGTGTTTTTAAATCAAGGGTTTCTGCAGAAGTGAAATGGAGAATTGTGCTGAAGCTGAGCAGATTTTTGCTTTATAATACATTCTTTTATTTATTGATTACCCACTTAATCCAATGCAGGGTCATATTAATTCCCAAACATATCCCAAAAGTCAATGGATGAATGGCACAGAAACATCCTAAACAGGGCTCCAGCCCATCACTGGATGGACATATCAATGCATGCATGTGTGCACACACACACACACACACACACACACACACACACACACACACACACACACACACACACACACACACAAATACACTGCATACACATTTATGAACAATTTAGACGCACACAAGTTTAAAAATGGCACATTTTTGAGATGTGGAAGGAAACCAGAACACCTGGAGGAAACCCACACTTGAATGTACACTCCCTATAGAAGGCATCCTAAGTGAGAAACAAACTGGACAACCAGGTGCTGCGGGGTATTAATACTATTCAGTCAGCCACTGTGCTCCCAATTTTACAATAGAGCATTGTGGAAGCAGCAAACTGTACTGTTTCATCAGAAACTCTGTTTAATGCTGTTTCATCTGGTGGAACATCTGAACTCCATATTCTGGGTTAACTGCCTGAGGGGAAAAAAAAGATGCATTAAATACTGACATTTGTGTTCAACGGATAAAAGGAAACACTGCTTTTATCCTGCAAACTGTTCCTTCTTTGGCTGAAGGCTTTGCCAGGTCATGTTTTTATTAAAAATGCTAGAGCACTGCCAGGTCAATTCTTGTTGCATTATTTACACCAATCATCAAGGATGGTAGCACTGTGTCACCGAAGCTGACTCATCAAGGATGGTAGCACTGTGTCACCGAAGCGGACTTTCATCAAGGATGGTAGCACTGTGTCACTAATCATCAAGGATGGTAGCACTGTGTCACCGAAGCTGACTTTCATCAAGGATGGTAGCACTGTGTCACCGAAGCTGACTAATCAAGGATGGTAGCAGTGTGTCACCGACACTGACTTTCATCAAGGATGGTAGCAGTGTGTCACCGAAGCTGACTTTCATCAAGGATGGTAGCACTGTGTCACCGAAGCTGACTTTCATCAAGGATGGTAGCACTGTGTCACCGAAGCTGACTTTCATCAAGGATGGTAGCACTGTGTCACCGAAGCTGACTTTCATCAAGGACGGTAGCACTGTGTCACCGAAGCTGACTTTCATCAAGGACGGTAGCACTGTGTCACCGAAGCTGACTTTCATCAAGGATGGTAGCACTGTGTCACCGAAGCTGACTCATCAAGGATGGTAGCAGTGTGTCACCGAAACTGACTTTCATCAAGGATGGTAGCACTGTGTCACCGAAGCTGACTTTCATCAAGGATGGTAGCACTGTGTCACCGAAGCTGACTTTCATCAAGGATGGTAGCAGTGTGTCAACGAAACTGACTTTCAAAGTTTCACCTAGCTTTAAGTAAAAATGATAATGCTGTAATTTGGAGAAAAAAAGGAATGCAGTAATTGACCATGTTTAACATCTTCAATGCAAGTTTTGTGTTTTTTTTGTCTACAACTATTGCTTTGCATCTGCATATGTTTTTTAAGTCTCATTTAAATATATTTTAGGTAAGATGGGCTGAGAACCAAATCAGTTTTTGAAGAAAAGAACACTTACCGTATATGCTACAAAATGCTCTTAACTGGCACAGTCTTGCTGAGAAGCCTTATGAAACAGAACTTTTTCTCAGTTTTCCTCTACCAACAGAACTCCAGTTCTTGAATTAAAAGTCAAAGGTAAAGATTGTGTCATATTTTTCTAACATTGTCACACATTGTTGGCTGGGGTCTACATTTTAGGTGCACTGATGGAATTACAAAGCCTACAGAAGTTCATTCTACCCTTAGTGGAAACCAGCAAATATGAGTGCAAATCACATTTCTTTAGAATCTGTGGTCATGCAGTTTAAGGATTTTTTCTATATGTGTTTAGCGTAGTGTCTTTGCTGGGCTGGTGTGCCAAAACCATACCTCTCAACCACTTAGTGCAATAAATCTGGACAAAGCCTAAAATAACGGGGGGATAAATGCCCAAAAATAGGGACAGATTTTAAATACTGCTCTTATATACCACGTTACTAGAATAACAGGATTTGTGTTAACATGCATTTTTGAAGGCTATGAAGTCAAACTCAAATGTTCATTATATAATGACTTCAGCCAAACTGTATAAGGAAGACCAAAAATATGAAGCAAAAATCTAATGCAGCTGTTTCTCCATGATTTTTTTTTTTTTTTTTTTGGAAAATGCTCCGCTTATCACTATTTGGTTAGCTAATCTATGTAAAAAAAAGTTGCCTGGTACAGACATTTAAATAACCACTTGAACTGCTGCATATTTAGACATTCTTTTAATAAAAATTCAGAGGAAGAAAAGAAACAACTTATGGGAATTCTTTTTAGTACAAGAACTGATTACAGTAGTTTACTCTGAAGGTAAGAAAGAGCTCTTTTTTCTGGATTTCATGACTTTTTTTTTTCTAGATTACATGAAGTAGTTTTTGAAAAAACAGATTTTCCTTTGCAACAGGAAATGTTAGTCCTTAAGTACAGACATATGGCTGGGAATCTTACCAGCTCTCACAAGTGTTCTCAGTGAGACTTGCCATCTCCTTTAATTTATCAGAAGGGATGCTGTCAAAATGTGAAAAGCCAGAAAGCTACAATGCAAAGTACAAAAATAATACTAAAAATGTACAGACCATAAAATGCACATGAATTACTGTGTGAATCAGAATGATTTGTACAACAGTGTATGTTCAATGGTATATAAAACTGGACAGAACATAAATACATAGGTTCATAGGTAGGTACTAGGCTATCGGCCCTGGGCCTATACAAGCCCAGCCAAAAAGGTACCCTGGCTTTTGCCACCCAAGAAAATTATTTTCCTGTGCCACTGTCGAGCAGAGCCACAGAGGTGATCCCCGGGGTGAATTTCCTATTTCCCAACCAATCATTCATCAAGATTTTTCTTGAAGAATGCTAATGAGGAGCTTTGTTTGATATAGATAGGTACTTTATTCCAGAGTATGGGAAGTCTTTTGGACAAGAATCGATACTTCTGGCATGTTCTGTTTATTGTGTCCCTAGAGCATGAAGCTCAGAGGGATTGGGATTTCTTTAAGTGGAGCATATCCAACAGCTCTGGGTTTGACATTGCTCTGCATGTTAGGCAGAGATCACCTCTGAGTAGGTGATATGCGACAGAGTAAAGCTGGAGTTGTTTGAGACAGTCTGCATAGGGCATCTGTTTGAGGCCGGTAATCCTCTTTGTGAGGTATTTCTGCGGCTCTTCCAGTTGTTGTAGATGTCTTGTGAGGTACATACCAAAAGGGGCATTGTACTCTATAATAGGTCTAATGAGTGATGAGTAGAGGGGAACAATGACCTCTTTTTTTCTGGATGAGAAACCTTTTGTGATGAGGTGTGCCATGTAGAAGGATTTCCTGACTACTGTAGAGATTTGATTATCAAAGGAGAGGCTACTGTCCACCTGTGTCCCAAGGTCTCTTATCACACTTTCGGTGTTAAGTATACTACCGCCTATGTTGTAGTTCATAGGTACAGAGTTTTTACAAAAGGGGATGACAATGCACTTTTTGGCATTGAGCTTGAGGCCATGTCTTTGACACCAGACATCTGTCAAAGTAAGGCCCTTTTGTAGGATGTCCACATCGTTAGGAGTTTCGATTATGGCTCCTAGTTTGCAGTCATCTGCGAACTTCATTAACCGAAGACCTTCTGTATTAGCCTGTACTTCAGAGAAGTAGATAAACAGGAGAGGACCCAGGACTGAACCCTGTGATACTCCACTTGTCACTGGTCTAAAGTCAGATCTGGAGTCTGCTACTTTCACAGTGTGGGTTCTGTCAGTGAGCCAGTTGGCAACCCATCTTGTGACATAGGGATTTATACCTAGTTTAGTGAGTTTATCTATAATTCCAGAGTGGGGGATAGTGTTGAAAGCCTTGGCAAGATCTAGATAAGCTGCGTGAACCACCTTACCCTTGTCTACGGCTTTGGTGACTGCTTCAAAGAAGTCTATCAGGTTTAGGAGACATGATCTGCCTTTTACAAACCCAAACTGGGTGGGGTCCAGAGTTTGGAGATTACCAATGTCTTTATTCATAAGTTCCATGATGATATGTTCCATGGCCTTGCAGACCAGGCTCATCAGGCTAATGGGGCGGTAGTTCCCGGGGTCCGTGGTGGCTCCCCTCTTCTGGAGTGGGATAACTGTCACTGTGTGCTATTCCGCAGGCACAAAACCTGAGGTGAGGCTGATTGAACATGGTACTTAGGTGACGTGCCAGTTTGTTCTGTAGTTTGTTTAGAACGCAGCCTGGGATGTTGTCTGGTCCCATGGATGCTGTGTTCTTGGCTTTGGAGAGTGTGGTTTTTACCTGTGCAGTCATGATTACAGGAACTTTGCATTCTTCTGGTATAGAGACGGGCTCTTTAGGGGGTGAGAGGGGGGTAAAGTTAGCACTGAACCTATCTGCCAGGATGTTGGCAATATCAGTTGGGTCTGTATATTTAGTGCCATTGTGCTGTAGCTCATAGCAGATCTGAGTGTTGCCATTGAGATTCTTGACATAGCTATAGAATGCTTTGTGGTTGTCTTTAGAATCAGTGGAGATTTTGTTTTCGTAACTAGCTTTGGAGGATTTTATCAGAGAAAGCGGCTTCTTACTGAGGCTGACCAGGGAGCTCCTCCACTCATGGGGTTTTACTCTCTTTTGCAACAGTTTCTTCCTTCTGTTGTACTGTTTGCTTATGTCAGGGGACCACCAGATTGTCTTCGTTTTTTTGGAGGATAGTGTCTTGGTTCTGTTTGGGATAACACGATCCATGCACTCATGTAAGTGCTTATAAAGTGCAATTGTGTAGGATTCAGTAGTCGTAACTGTATTGTCCATCTGCATGGGTGTCATGAAGTTCACCACTTCTGTCTTCAGAAGCATGAAGTTGGCTTTGGAGAATTGTTTACCATGGTTTCCTTAATAGGGGGTGGGGGTAGGATGTGGATATCTAGGGTAATTAGCTTATGGTCGGATCGGACCAATGAGGCGTTGACTTCAGGTGTGGAACACCGGTCACTCATATTTATAATGACTAGATTTAGGATATTGTTGCCCCTGGTGGGGGTGTGGATAAGTTGATCCAGGGCATTGGAGTTTATGAATTCCATAAAGCGTTGAGCAAAGGAGTTGGTACACGAGTAGTTTTCCCAGTTAATGGTG
>NC_056735.1:1736473043-1736518043 GCF_019279795.1 Protopterus annectens | reverse complement strand
TGATGCGTCTGTTGTTAAGATATGGCTGGCAGGGGGTAGAGTGAAGGGCCGTCCCATGTTTTGGTGACAGGCCTTTGCCCACCATAGACACTCCTGTTGCAAGCAGGGGATGAGAGGAATCGTTTCCAAACTGTGTGAATGTTGACTCCATAAACTTTTTAGGTACCACTGAAGTTTCCTCATATGCAGTCTGGTATATAGAATTAGTAGGATGCAGGATGCCATGAAGCCCAAAGCCTGCAGAATTTGTCTTGCAGAAGACTGGGTTTTTGTTGCCATCAAGTTTGAAGTACATAGTCAGTTGCCTTTGTTTGTCTGACATGAGGTAAGCCATCTGGGCAGTTGTATTCAACAGTGCACCCAGGAATGTTATCTTTTGAGAGGGTACCAGTTGTGATTTCTTTTCACTTACTGTGTACCCTAGGCATGTTAGAAGCCTTTTCACAAATGCCAGGTGTCGTAGAAGAGTGTCCTTGTTCTCTGCTTGAATGAGACAGTCGTCCAAGTAAGGATATATTTGAATACTTCTTTGTCGGCAAAATGCAATTACTGGTGCCAGGCACTTTGTAAAGACCCTGGGAGCAGTACATAAGCCAAAGGGCAGTGCAGAGAATTGGTAATGCATTAAGCCAGCCTTGAATCTGAGGTATCTTTTCTGCACGACTGTCTTATTGGGACATGCAGGTATGCCTCTTTTAGGTCTAGTCACCAGCCAAGCATTCTTGCCTAGCATGGGCAGAAGCTGTTGCAAAGTGAGCATTTTGGATTTTGGAATGTCCAGGTATGTGTTTAAAATAGATAAATCCGGTATTGGCTGCCAGGCCTTGTCCTTTCTGGGTAACAAGAACAGTGTTGAGTAAAACCCTTGTCCTTGTTCCTGTTCTGGTACTGTCTGAATGGCCCCCATATCCATGAGGGATGTAACCTGTTTCTGTGCCTCTGCCCATTGTTTTTTTGGCAGGTCTGGCCAACCATTTGTCATTGGCAGAGTGTGGAAATGGAATCTGTATCCCTGTGATACGATGTTTAGTACCCACTTGTCCTGGGTTATTAACTGCCAATTTTGAGCAAAAAGTGCTAATTTTCCCCCTATGGGTGCTGTCGAAAGATAAGTGCTTGATGTAGGCAGAGGGAAGTCATTGAGATTGCTTTCTGTAGGTTTGCGCTTTATCTCTTCCAGATTTGGAGGTGGATGCGCCCCATTGCTTTGACCTGTATGAGTCTTGAGCCTGGAACTCTTAGGGCATCTGGATTTGCCCCTTTGAGCTCTGACTGACACAGGAAAGGACCAATTTTTTGTAGGCCAGTGTCTACTCAATATAGGTGGCTGCACTTGTAAGAAATCTTTAACAGTTTGCATAGACTTAGCTTTGTCTTCCATTTTCTTTAAGACCTCTTCTGAGTTAATACCAAACAGAGAATCATGCTGTAAAGGTGCATCTAGCAATTTAGCTTTAACATAAGGCAAATTTTGTTCCTTTAACCAGGCATGCCTCCTAATCACAGATCCAGTAACTGCGGCCCCTGCAGGAGGTCTCTAAAGAATCAAAACCACATTGCAAAGTATGCTTTCCAACTTGTTCAGCTGCATGCAATAATTCCTGCAATTCCTTATTTTCTGGACATTCTGAAATCAACATTTTCTGTTTCAGCAATCCCATAACATGTTGTTGGTACTTAAGCATATGAAATTGACAGTTTAAGGCCCTGATTTCCAAGGTTGAAGATGTATAAACCTTTTTTCCCCATCTGTCCAGTGCCCTTGAATCTCAGTCGGAGGGGGTAGGGTTTTTTGCTTTTCAGGCCTTAACTCCCTTTGGACCATGTGAAATAGTTTCAGGATTAGCAGCAGGGTTTCTAAATAAAAATTTATGAGAGTCAGGGACCCTGTAATACCGGTTAGGCTTACTGGGAGCTAGAGGTAAGGAGTCAGGGGTCAGGTTTGACTCCGAAAACACATCATCCACACTGTCTAAAACAGGGGGAATGGCTAAAGGCTTGTGCTGAGGGAGAAGGAAATCCCCGAGCCTCTTTTTTGATTCTGAGAAGTCTGGACTCTCCCAGTGAAAATGCTCCCTCAAAGTATGCAAGGTTTCTCCAAATTAATAATCCTCAGGAGGAGATGCAGATGGAATAGACTCCTCAGCATCAGAATCTTCATAGGGAGGTAAAGATAATTCCTGATCAGAAGAAATAGAAACCTGATCTGAAGATTCATAGCGAGTTTCTTGCCTAGGCCTCTTATCTGGAGGAGGGTGGGTACCCCTGATCAAGGTAATAAGGTCTTCAGCCATTCTGATCATCTGTTTTTTAGGCATAGAGGCATGTGCACGTGGCTCAGGCATCGTTTTTTAGTTTTAGAAGGTCTCTTTGCCTTTGGTTTTGCAGCTTTCGTCGGTTTGATATAAAAATGTTGAGGTCTGAATACACCCTCAGAAGCCGGTGCCTGCTCAGCGGCTCCAGACCCATCCAAGGGAGATACATCCGTCAGTCCAATACCTTGAGTATCTTGCAGCATGCCGGACTCCACATGGGTGTCGGTAGAGGCCTGCAACTCGAAGGCAGCGAGTATCAGAGGCTGCGAAAGAGCCTCACTGAGTACCAGCAAACCGGTGACTGGCTTAGGAGAAGCTTAGTCAGTTTTGGATCTTGACTGCTTTTCTCTGGCTTTTTCTTTGCATTTTTTATGTACTCTGGTAGTCGGATTGCTATCCGACAACATTTCTGGGTAGTTAAATCTGTTTCCAAAATACTTAGATGCAAAAATACACCGACGCTTAACGGTGCATTAGTTAAATCTAGCACAAAACCGACAGCCAGGCACACAACAGGGTACTTAGCTTTATTCAAGACTTCGGTTCTGAAACTCAAACTACTTCAGTAGTTGGCCGACTGGCACTTGTGAAATGCTTCTGCTTCGGGCACCGCGCGTCAAGAAAGACTAAAGAAAATGGCGTCTACTGCATGTTTTATACCCCTGACGACCTGACGTCATGGAAGAGAAGACAGCAACTGACGCAGGACCCAAGACTTTGGAATTCAGGCTGACTGAGGCCAACCTGCCAGCAGATTACCCAAATGTAATGACTGCAACAGTGAAACACGAAGAACATCACACCATGGTTAGTGACAATCTGATGCATTTCAGAGGTCTTTTCTTTTCTAAAAGGCAGCCTTGACTAAATATCTCAAAAATGGTTTGCCATTGGGGGTAGGATGGCAGAGTAGGGGAAATGAAGTCAAAAAGAATGTGGTAGGTAAAAAAGGGGTGATGCACACTGAGCATTAAACAAACTGCACAACACTGAATGAAGCCCTCATCATTCAGGAATTGTTTGTTGACCTGAAAAAAAAAAACAATATTTCTGAGAAACTCACAACTTAATAAAAACAGAATTCTGAAGGTACTATAACTTGGACTGTAACACAGGAACAATAGCAAAAGCAAGGATTGGAATAATCCCAGAAATGCTTCAAATATCACTATGGGTACTTTACTAAAAGCTCTAATGCCTGAAGGTAACATTCTACATACTAGAGTGGACTTGCACTCTTACTGGTATAGGTAAATGTTGCTTGATATTCAAACTGGAAATCAAAGATCGAAATAGCTAGTAGGCTTCAAGTAAAAAAAAGTAAAATCAGACATGGCAACAGTAATCTAGGGGCCAACCTGCGGAGGTTCTGTAGGAACAATGCACATGCACCTGTACATCCAACCTTTGTTTGAAAGTGCAAGTTAAGAATCACATATCCATGATTCTTTTCACATAATCCTGTTTGTTTTACTGGTTGATTCTTCTCCCAGTTTTAAAAGTCCTGCTGATATTACGAGTCTTGCACTAAATATTTACTCCAGTGACAGGGAAAACAACCTTCTTCGTCTGCAGTACTATCCAAGTATTCTGAAGCCACCAGACAGTAATGAAAGTAAATTGATACAAACAGGATAGGCTGCAAAACATCTTTTCTATGTAGGGTTTTGTCTAAGGGACACAGCAAACCTGCCAATGTCACCTTTGTTTTTCTCAAGCCTATGTGTCCTTTTACTAAATGAACCCAAAACTAAGCCCGCAGCACCTTAAGGAGGTCATCTTCTGTTGCTGCTGAGCAGTACTACACTACCAAGGAATATCTATGTCTCAAAGTTTCCAACAACCACTTTTCTCTAGTCATGTCATCTCAGTACTACGCAGTTCTAAAGTTTGCATAGGCAGTCCAAGGCCTTTGATCAGGATTCTGCATTTAACCACTTTTATACTGTTCTAACAAATTGGTGCAGAAACAGAGGACATCCTAAACACCACAACTGGTGGCCAAAGGAAGTTTTCTACACATTTTATGGAAGGAAACTGCACGGCTTCAGGAAGGAGCTTTATAGGATAAAAAGACATTGTGCAGCATCAGTAGCTCTGCATAGTATACCCACCTTTGATGCTAAAAGATCAGAAGGTCATGTGTTCCATTCTCACTCCAGGTAACTGGATTAATTTTCCTGTAACAACACTGCAGCACAGAATAAGGGGGAAGCAACACTCCTAAGGTTTCATCCTTCAGATGAGACATGAAATCAGTGACCCTTCAGTTGGTGGCAGTTGGGTGGTTATAAAAGACCTCATCGCATTCATAAAAAAAAAAAATGGCAGAGAAATTCCCTGGCACCCTAGCCAATTCTTCCCTCATTAGTATGAATACCACCTCAGGTCTCACCTAAACATGGGCCACAAACATAGTGGTGCTAAGCTGGTCAACAAAACATAAAATAAATAATAAACGAAGATATACACTAACAGGAATACATTGCACAGTGTACTCATCAAAAAATTATGTGCATATATCATTGCTCAAAGTGGAGTTTCACAAATTCATATCTTTCATACCTAATAATTCATAATTTTCTTAAAAAGTCTACCCTCTTTTGTTATATTTTCCCTTCTAGGCCACCCAGGTGCATCCTCATTTTTGAAAATCAAATTCCAGTCCCCACCTAGAAATATTATTCCCTGACAAAAGCTGATAATTTCTCCCAAATATTTTTAAAGCTCCAAATAGTTTTAGGTGGAATATAAATACATGTCAGGGTAGTCTTCATACCTTAACAGTAGCACCTTACTACTACAAATCTTTCATTATTTTTTCTCTTCTATTAGCTCCTCTAGCAATTACTGTTAAGTACTCTTCTTTTTGTTTGTCCCCGATATTCTACAGAATATCCATCCTGAAATCCCTTCTTTATCAAATTCACATGTTCAATTCTGTTCAGATGTGTAGCATTACTCTTTGTATTTCTTAGTACTCTTTTCCACCGAGACCACTCACATTCCATGATAATATAAAGTGTTACCATTATGGTAGCAAGTCATTGTTCCCTCCCTGAAAACCATAGTGAAAAACTTCTCTAATGCAAATTTCACACTCCTCAAAACAGAGGTGGAATCCTTCAAAGCCCCCGGGCCTGTGGAAAATATGGCCCAGACTGCAGAATCCTTTATAAACGCATTCTATGAACACCTTCAGGAATGCATGGATCATGCAATCCCAAATAAAACCAAGTCCCAATCCTCCAAAGGCAGACGTCCTGTCTGGTGGACCCCAGCCATAAACAAACTATACAATAGGAGGAGGAAGCTACTACATGATAGAGCAAAATCCCAAAAAGGGAAGGCATCTCTGATCAGTATTAGCAAAAAACTACGGGCAGTCATAAAATCGTCTAAGGCCAGTTTCGAGAGATAAATTGCACAGGACACTAAGGATAATCACAAGGCTTCCTTTAGTTATGTTAGGAACCTGGGTGGTAATTCCCCAGATATGCTCAGAATTAGTCCAAAATGGCAAAAAATACACCGAACCCACAGACATTGCCAACATCCTAGCTGACAGGTTCAGCGCAAACTTCTCCTCCCCCTCCCCACCAAAAGGGCAAATATCTATCCCAGCAGAGTGCTGCCCCCCTGACATCTCAGATGCTCAGGTAAGAGCTTACCTCTCCAAAGCAAAAAACACAGCATCAATGGGACCAGATGGTGTCCCGGGCTGCGTCCTACATGAACTCCAAGAAGAGCTAAACCCAAACATAAAACTACTGTTCAATCTCAGCCTTACTACAGGATATGTACCCAAAGAGTGGCGTACAGCAACAGTGGTCCCTCTCCACAAAGGTGGTGCCTCAACGGATCCTGGAAACTATCGCCCCATAAGCCTGACTAGCTTGGTCTGCAAAGCTATGAAAAGGATCATCATGGACCTCATAAATAAAGATATTGGGGACCTACAGACACTGGATCCTACCCAGTTTGGCTTTGTTAAGGGCAGATCCTGCCTCTTAAACCTGGTTGATTTCTTTGAAACAGTCACTAAGGCCATTGACGAGGGGAAGGTGGTCCACGCAGCCTACCTGGACCTCGCAAAAGCCTTCGATACAATACCCCACTCGGGCATTATAGATAAGCTCACCAGCTTAAATATAAACCCCTATGTCACTAGATGGGTTGCAAACTGGCTCAAGGACAGAACCCACATGGTTAGAATTGCTGGAGCCATGTCAGACTCCAAACCAGTTAATAGTGGCATCCCACAAGGCTCAGTCCTGGGACCTCTCTTGTTCGGTATATATTTCTCGGAGGTACAGGCCAACACGGAAGGACTGTGGCTGACCAAGTTTGCAGATGACTGCAAACTGGGAGCCATAATCGACACTCCAGCCGACACAAGCATCCTCCAAAAGGGCCTCATAGAAACAGACAACTGGTGCCAGAGCCATGGCCTCAAGCTAAATGCCAAAAAGTGTATAGTCATCCCCTTTAGCAAAAACAAAGTGCCCACAAATTACCACATAGGTGGTAATCCATTAAGTACAGAAGAAGTAATTAGGGACCTGGGGACCCAAGTTGATAGCAATCTCTCATTTGACAACCACGTGGCCAAAGTGGTTAGAAAAACATTTTATATAGCCCACCTAATCATGAAGGGATTCACATCTAGATCAGGGGAGGTCATCGTGCCTCTTTACTCATCTCTCATCAGGCCCATAATTGAGTATAATGTTCCTTTTGGGATGTACCTTACCAGACACCTGCAGCAACTAGAAAGACCCCAAAAGTACCTCACCAAGAGGATCAAAGGGCTCAAACAGATGCCATATGCTGCCCGGTTAAAGAAACTCCAGCTCTACTCAGTGGCATACCGCCTGCTCAGAGGCGATCTGTGCCCGACTTATAAAGCCATGTCCAACCCGGAATTAATGGACATGCTGCGCCTCAGAAAATCCAAATCCCATCGAGCTACGCGCTTGAGAGACTTGAACCTCAGCACTGAAATAAATAGGACATGCTGGAGGGACAGATTCATAACCCAGAGGCTCCCTTCACTCTGGAATAAAATCCCAGTCCAGGTTAGGCAGAGTCCCTCATTGACTCTCTTCAAGAGGAATCTTGATGAGGGTATGGGAGATCGTAGGTTTACCCCAGGTATCACTTCTGTGTCACTGTTAGACAGAGGCACAGTATACTAACCTTGAAAAAGGGCATAGCAAAATTATTTTAAAATGGGTGGCGAAAGCCAAACACACTCTGGCTAGGCTTATAAATGCCCTAGGGCAGATAGCCTAGTATGAACCTATGAACCTATTATATATGGCACCTTTTTTAAATGTCCATTTCTAGCCTTTTTTATACATGCATTAATTAAATGTTTAGCAGGTTAATCCTTTATACAGTTCTTTTCAACACTGGAAACTAGGTCATGTTTTAAAAGATTTTTTATTTTAATAAAAACCTTAACCAAAAAACAATATGCCAGAACACCCCCATAACATGTTAGCTTGATATAAACACACACAACTATGTACATTTTCAAATAATGAAGTTTAATCCTTCTAATAGGAATATTTGTGCCAAAGAGACAGCTGCTAGCATAGGCCCTAATTAACCTAAAATTGAAGTTATCCATGCTAAGATGCATGTTATTGCCTGTGCTTCCATTTACACAAACTGGTGCAAGTTTTTTTTTTTTTTTTTTTTTTTTTTTTTATCTTTTTCCAGCCACCTCCTTGTAAAAACTACTTACATACTTTCAGAAATCATAAACTTTTAGCTTTGAAGAAACCAATGTTGCCTCCCTGGAAAAGTTAGAGAGAAAAGAAAAATTGAGTCTTCTGTTGCAGCCTGAAAGACAAGCCGAAATATTTATTGCTAAAGGAAAACTTTTCATTGTATTAGTATTCTCATATTTACTTGTTTCCACTTAAAATGCATTAGACTAAGCAGAGGGTCTTAATCCAGACACATTCACCTATACAAAAATAAGACAAAATATATCAGCTCTACCTATATTATGGTGTACTTTTACACCCCATTGCCCCACCTCAACAACTATAGATTACAGACTATTAACTTAAATATGCTTTTGTCTAGCTTTTCTTCTCCTTTTGCATTTCAATGCCTAAATTTCTTAATTAAAAAAAAAGAAATAGCAGGAAGAGGAAAAAATGCATTTTTTAATAACTTTAGCATATAAAAGCACAACTAAAAAGGCAAATGCTTTTCAGTTCCACACAAGTTTGACAAAGTCGATAAAAGTCCACTCTTTCCACTTATAATTCTTATACAGCTATATTTCACGATGCATTGCAATCTCACATTTATTCACTAATTTCAGTGTTAAACTTCTTCCCATTTCTCTCCATCTCCCAACTCCAGAATCCAATTAAATTTCATGGTACTTGGTCAACTGCTGTGCGTTTCTCTCAAGCATTTTCCTTTGGAATGGTGGAAAACTATCACTGGCAAAGTCTCTCTGTGTGCTTTACTATCGGAAGAATAAGAAGCAAAGTCCCCTTCTGCCTGATGGCTCATTTTTTATTGAATATATTTTTTTTTTTTTTGCATTGCCTCCTTAACCTGCTCTGCATCAAACAATTACATTAATCCTCCAGGAAAAGTATTCTGAAAAGGTTTTGTGTTAGGATGCATTTTTCTGAAGGACATGAAGTCTGAAACTCAAATGTATGTCATTATAGTGACTTCAGTCTTTAGTGATTTGCCAGTAAATCATAAATTTTGTGAGGAACAGAGCAAACATATCAGACAAAAATCTGGACATTCTGCAAAAATCTGGACAGATAAAGTAGTATGTTCCCAGTGTTTCGTCTTCACCTTTTCTAACTGATTTTCTTTCAGCCTCCTAATTCTTTCTTTGCAGGAATCCCTGTAGTGTACTTGCTAGTCAGTAACTGAATTTTACTCAAGCTGACATCACTGGCTACGGTTTCCTCAGTTTCTGTTTTCACACAGGGAGAGCTGAAGGTAAGCTGCTGATCAGTGTGCAGCCATCTTGGACATTCACTTTCCACTTAGAATGTAATACTCTATGTTGCGACTATGGGAGATGAGCTGGAACCATGCTACTGACATTATGACTGTCAGTCAGTTAAACTGGGAATAAAACAGCCTTGAATCTACTTCATCTCTAGTAATCGCTAAGGGAGAGTAAGTCAGTCTTTGAGTTAAGAGGTCAGTTCAATGCTTTAATATAACACTGACTTCAATGAGTCCTTACCAAAGAGTCCTTACCATCTCAGAAGCATCATATGTAGGCAGTTTCTATTTCACTATTTCTTAACCTTTACATTGTAGCAGCTCTCTTTTCACATTACAGGTACGGATGTTAATTACCCTGAGAAATGTAGGCATCCATTCTGTAGACTCAATTAACAAGAGGGTCCTTCTTCAGAAAGCATGAGTTGAGATCCTGAATGCATCAGTCAAAATGCCCCAAGTTTTCAGGGAGGTATTTGAAAAGCATACATTCCTCAGAGTAGCGTAGCATTTTTACTTGTAAGCACTCATGAGTTGTTTCCTTTGCTGACATCTATACTGATGAAAGGTGCATTAGAAAACTGTCAAATAAGGACTCAAAAATTATAAAAAAACAAGGGAAAATTTAACATTAGAAATGTGTGCTATAACCAGCTTTACTCACTAGTTCATAAAGATGCAAGTCCAAAAGGGAGGTTGGCCAGTACCAAACACAGCAAGGCTCTTCCACCAAACTGAGCACATAAAAAATTACTCCCAAGTGGTGCATGGGATTGAACCTCATCTTGTACACAGGGTAAAGGTTCAACTTTAGAGAAGAAAATTTGTTTGACAACTACATTGCATTTCCTTTAACAGCATCAATATTTTGAAACAGAGAATGTGCTTTTGAAGTCAAAAGACAAAACTGTCCCAAAATCAGGAATACACACTCCTACTTCAACACTCACTGAAACATGAAAGTGATGTTGATATACCAACCACCAGATTAAACTGTAAACTCACATCCATCTGCTTTCTTGACCAGAAGATGTTGGTGATCTTAAGACACTGTCATGGGTAATATAAGGGAGCTTTTTCAGTGCCCTCAGAAAAGTCCTCATCTGGACTATAAATACCACCCATGGGTCTCCACTGAAAAGAGGGGCACAGGTGTATGGTGGGATGGATCCAGAAACGTGCATTAAATATATAGTAAATGAAAACAGTGAAACCCTCAACTAAATTATATACTTAAATTCTTTGATGAAGAAGCCACTATGGCTTGCAATACAACTGCTTAACGCCCTTAGTTACATGACTTGTATGGTTCACCAACACTGCTTATAAATATAAAATACTTTAACAATTCACTAGCAGCAATACCATCAGCTAGCTGCTTCCCCACATATAAGAACAAACTTCATATACTTAGGTTTGTATGCACAGCTGTGATGCCTTTATTGTCATCAACATAACACACACTGTGTGCTGACATTTCTAAGTATTAGAACCTATTGCTGTGGCACCAGGTGTAAATGCAGTAAATCATATCTGTAGGAATACAATCTTTAAAAAAAAATGGAGAAATGTGAGGCACCTGCACCTTGTCAATGCTTTAGACCACACAGCAGTGCTATGTCTGCTCATCTCATTCTGAAACGTACCGCACTCTTCCTTATCAACTCACTTTCATTTCTTCTTACACTGTAGCAATAATACAACTCTGACAACAGTGAAGCTGCGAAAAGTGCTAAACACAGCATTTTAAAAACCAGATAGCCAGTTTAATTAGCAACGGTTATCTCTTGAAAAAGCATATATTCAAGACACAGCGGACTGAGGAACTGAACAGCTTTGCTGATGTCAGTAGCTGCAGAGAGATGTAAACGCTACAGCTACACATTTACTGTTTAAACATGACCAAGATTAACAAGTGCTACAGCTTTCTAGCATAATAACCATTTTATTTCACATCATCTTACTGTATTAACTACATCATGGCATTAGTTCCACAACGTCTAACTGCTGAAAGAAGCCTGACGCACCTGCTAAGATAACCTCATGGTTTAAACTACTGCTCAGTGCTAAACAAGTTCTAATAACCTATCAGATGCAGTCTCCAGAGGTTACAGTAATTAGTGTTGCAGGTCAAGCATGTAGGGAAGACTGTAATGAAGTGTCCAATGCCTTGGGAACAAGTTGCTCCTGTTTATTCTATCACCCACCGTTCACCTATTACAAGAAGCTGAAGTAAAACGAAAACAGTATTTCTGCATTTGTTCAAATTGCACATGACTCTGCCCTACCCAACTCACTCGACTGCTCTGTACAGCTGCCTATTTTTATGAGGAGTGTAATCCAGGGTAATGTGCACCCATTATATGAAGTTAGCCTTAAAAACTCTCTCACAGCTGTCAAACTATGGGAACAGAGGAAATATACAAGAGCTGTTTGAACGTACTAAAACCTGCACCACTGAAACCAGGATTTGCTATTGTATGGTATTTACATAAACATCCACCCACTTGTTGGAAATGATTTGGCTATTTGAATAGCACACCAAAACACACACGATCAGTATATCCTGAGTTTACCTCACCATATGCATTCATAAATTAGAAGTTAGTGCATCTTGAGGAATAAGATGAATATTTAAAGTACAAAATCAATCCAAACACATTTCCTGTTCCAAAGTAAATTTTCATTCCTAAAAAAATGATCCTTTTACTGCCAAACTCAAACACAGTATGCTTGTTTCTCTCCTCCTGCGGCATATCTACGTTGTTCAGCTTCCTCAGAGTACACCATGTATTTGGATGAAATCTCGTTACATTTTTGTTAGAAATTTGTGTTCCTGTGTGTTCATCATACTGCTCATCACAGTTCAAAGTTTATGACCCATGGAAGGGCCCACAAAAGTATACGAAGGAAGAGTTTCCTCCTTTCCTTCTCTTTGTGGTCACAAACCTACTGAGTTTCTAGGAGGTACAACTCACTTTCAGTGTGTGCTGCCACTTACAACTAACTTTTTAACTCTGTCAAAGATTATAGGCTCATAGGACATTACTAGGTTAATGGCCCTAGGGCCTTTACAAGCCTAGTTATGTTATACCAGCATTCTCTAATTGACCTTGGTTCGAAGGTCATTATTCGCACAGCAAGTATGTGATCAGCACTGACTGCCCATGTCCATAAAGGACATAGGTGCCACTCCCCGGGATGTGTATACTGGAATCTCACAGGGTTCACAGATCTTCTGTGCAACAGCAGACACTAGCTATGGTTAGAATGCCAAATACATAGACAGATACATGCTGAAATAAGTATATAATACCAGTGAAAGAAACAGAGAGTGAAATTAGAAATACTTGCAGATTGCGAACTCTTGCTTTAAAAAGCATTAATTAAACATTATTAATTGCTGAATAACAAAGGTTTTATTACAGTCTGTTTAAACATGGCAAAGAACATACATTAAAGTGTGTCACAGGGAAAAGATTCTCCACCTCCCAGTAGCTGTGGAAGTCAGTAATAATTCTGAGTACTGGCATTTTTAACTGAATGATCAGAAGACAGCAAATGCGAGAGGATGTTGATATAATACATAAAGTTATATTTTGTAAATTTGTCTCACTCACCATGCTCAAAACTGTGATCAGCATATGTGGTGATATCAAAGAGCAGCGTAACGTTTATCCTTTTAACATCAACTGCACAATTTGGCCTATCATATGGTTTTAGCTGAGCAAATGTGTATTATGTTGTCATTTTCAGTATTTTTTTTTTGTTAATAATGTTTCCAGTGCTTCTTAGATGCTTGTATGATAAAATCTTACAGTTTCCAAAACATTACTCTTGCCACATAACTGTCTTTCAGTATATATATATATATATATATATATATATATATATATATATATATATATATATATATATGAACCCTGGGTCATAATTACATTATAGCCAGACATTGGAGAAATTAAAATCTGCATTTATTTATATCAAACACTTTTCTAGAGAATTTGTAAACCACTTTGTATGCAGCCAATTACCGCAATCTGCCATTAACAGCTTATCTTTTTAATTACATTCAGCCTTCCTTATCAATACATTTCAAATCTTAATAAAGATGTAATACTCTGTCATGCTCAGCTTGCCACTGTAAGTATGGACTTTCCACATTTTAATTTTCTTCCCTTCCAAACTTGATCCGTGTATTACTATGCCTTGACCTGAAGATGTGAACAGATCTATAGGTATTCCCACCACTTTAGACATCAACCTGTTAATTTTGAAGAGGCCCACATATCTTCCTCTGACCATGGGGTTACACAATCTTGCCATATACTAATTTATACATGTATGTAGCTATGGATCTATCTATATGTACGTGTGGGTGTGTGTATATATATATATATATATATATATATATATATATATACACACACACACACACACACACACACACACACACACACACACACACACACACACACACACACACACACAAAAGATATCTGCATCAAGTGATAGAAAAACATAAATCTGCTGTTCAAATGATCTAAAACGTTTTGTTGCCAATACACCCAACTACAGTTAGCTAGCTGACATAATGAGAGGGACAAGTTGATTACTAACATGAACTTTACTCCTAGAGGTCAACCATTTCAGTATTACCTTCATTCTTTTGAAGTTCAGTGAAGCAAGCTGAAGACTTATCACCTGCTTAGTTGATAATGTGTGATTTGGAAATTCTCTTTTATTTTGCTGTGATGACTTATGCAGTAACTGAATTCAAGATAATATTTCTAAATAAACAGTTTATATATTTTTTACATAGGTTGGTATTAGGCTATTAGCCCTAGGGCCTATACAAGCCTAGCCATAATTCCCTGGCTATTTCTTCCCACAGTATTTACTTCCCTGGACCCCTGTCTAGCAGGGCGACTGACTGGACCTCCCATCCAATCATCAAGGTTCCTTTTGAAGAGGGCCAAAGAGGCGCTCTGCTTGACATGTATGGGCAGTCTATTCCAGAGTCTGAGGGGTCTGTGGGTCAGGAACCTATCCCTCCAGCATGTTTTGTCCATTGTGATGACAAGGTTTAGATCCCTGGAGCATGTCTCTCTGAGGCATTGGGATTTCTTTAAGTGTAGCATGTCCAACAGCTCTTGGTTTGACGATTGACGATTCTATGACCGCTCCAAGTTTGTAGTCATCAGCAAACTGTGTCAACCACAGATCTTTAGTTTTTAGAAATAGATTCCAAACAGTAGAGGTCCCAGGGTGGATCCCTGTGGAACACCACTGGTTACAGGTCTCCTGTTGGAGGTGGATTCCCCTATTTTGACTACATGGGTTCTATAAGTGAGCCAGTTAGTGGCCCATCTAATGAAATAAGGGTTGATACCTAGCTGAGTGAGTTCATCAATGATGCTTGAGTGGGGGACAGTGTCAAACATCTTGGTAAGTCTAGGCAGGCTGTATGCAGAGATTTCCCCTCATCCAGGGCCTTGGTGACTGTCTTAAAGAAGTCCACCAGGTTTAACAGGCATGATCTCCCTTTGACAAATCCAAACTGAGTAGGGCCAAGTGTTTGATGATTACCTATATCTTTGTTGTTAAGGTCCATGATGATTCGCTCCATGGCCTTGCAAAGATAAGGCTAGCCAGACTAATAGGTCTATAATTCCAGAGGTTAGTGGAAGCACCACCTTTGTGCAAGGGAATAATGGCGGCCATTTTCCATTCAGCTGGGGCAAAGCTGTTGCTTAAGACTATGATTGAAAAGAGTTCCCAATGGTGTTGCTAATTCTTGTTGGAGCTCATGTACGACACTGCCTGGAATGTTATCAGGTCCTATAAATGTTGTGTTTTTGGGCTTAGAGGGGGCGTTTATGACCTGCTCTTTAGAGATACAAGGTAAGGGACAAGTAGTAGGGATATCATGGGGTACGTGTGGTGGGGACAGTGCAGTGAAGTTTTCACAAAACCTGTTTGCCAACAGGTTAGCTATGTCCACAGGCTCAGTCTATGTGGTATCACTAATCTGGGCTTTTCCTTTTAGGTTACGGATGTAACTAAAGAATGCCTTATGGCTGTCCTTAGTTGAGGAAGCTAATCTGGATCCATAGTTTGCTTTGGAGGACTTCACAAGAAGTCTTATTAGCTTGTTTAAGCTGAGGAGGGAGTGTTTGCAGTTTAGGGCTCACTTCCATTTAGTCTTTGACATCAATTTCTTCTTCTTATTGTAAAGCTTGTTAATGGAAGTTGTCCACCTGGCAGGTTTGCTCTTCCTTGAGGAACTTGTTTTGGTCCTATCAGGTATGGCCAAGTAAATGCAGTTATACAGGTGTTTGTATAAAGCACTGGTGTAGAACTCTGCACAGTTGCCAGTTCCATCTGAGGAGGGAGGTGCAGTGAAACCATTTATACCATCACACAAGAGGTTATAATCTGCTTTGGAGAAGTTATTTAGATTACTTGCTGTTGGGGGGGGGGGGGGTCAGTTGTTACAGTTACTTTGAATGAGACTGATTTGTGGTCAGATCTCACCAGGGAAGACCTCACAGTAGGAGTGCTACAGTGGTCCCCCATATTAGTAAGCAACAGATCCATGATGTTGGCACCCCTTGTGGATATGTCAACTAGCTGGCCCAGGGCACTGGAGTTAATGAAGTCACAGAACCTTTGGGTAAGTGAGATTGAGCATGAGTAATTTACCCAATCAATGAATGGGTAGTTAAAGTTGCCCAAAACTATAGACAGATTCAAGTTGATCCAAATAGGTACAGTGCATGTCCTGATTCATGGAAGGGGTCCTGTATCTGGCATTGACTTGAACAGGTGTCCTACTAACAGTTAATTACACCTGAAGTATCTCCACGGAATCATACTGTTTAACCAATCTGTAGGTGTACACTCTTTAGTGAATATTCATACATAAATTAGTAACTAATATCATACCTCCCAAAACCAGATTTTCGCAAAATGTCCAGATTTCTGCCTCATATTTTTGGTCTGCTCATTATAAAATTTGTGGTTTCCTGGCCATTCACTGAGGATTTAAGTAATTACATGACGACAAATTTGAAGTTTAGACTTCATATCCTTCAGAAAGTGCATGCTAACAGAAATTTGTTATTCTAGCAACTTTTTAAGTTTATAAGATTAACATTTAAAATGTGCCCCCCCATTATTATAGGCTTTGTCCAGATTTCTTGCACTAAGAGGTTGTGAGAGGTATGAAGTCTATTATATTAGCTATACCTGGAATATATTCCATGCATTATTGCACCTGTTAGACTTCCAAGGTGCTTCCTGTGAAAGAAAAAAATGACTAACTACTGTTGCTTGCTCATTTGCAGTGCTAATGTAATTTGTATGAGGCAACATGAAATACTTTACATAGTGCAACTCCTGCTTATTAGGACACAGCTGAAGGCTATTTTTTTTATCACAATTAGATATACGGAGTTTACACAAAGTGGTTATAACTACTGGGTGGGGTTGGGAGTTGTTTGGGGATGAATGTAACTTAACTTTTTGTCATTTGCTCAGTTTAAACAGTCACTAATATTGTGTTGCAGGACAAATGTGTCTCTGTGAAGTGAGATGAACAATTTACAGAACAGTTAGCAAGTTATCAGGTTTCAAAAATAAGGCATAAAATGCATCACTGAAAATCCAGAACCCCCCCCCAAGACCTTCTGTATGACCTGTGCTCCTCCCCTGCGTCTGCCCACCCACGGCTGCAGAACTGACTTTTGACATAGGCTTAGTGGCGGCCTCTGCCCTGAGCCTCACTTACTCTAAAACTTGTCCTTGGAGGACACAGGAAGGTTGCTATAGCATGCATGGGGAGCTGGAGACACTGTGGTCATTATTTCTTTAGCTTTCCTCAAAAATCAAACATTAGATGTTTGCAGAGGATGATGCTACAGATTGCAGTGGGGTTGGCATCTATGCTGTTGTTTAACTTTCCCCACAAACCTCAGCGGTGTGCGCAGATTGTCACGACAGTTTAGTAGCAGTGTACTGTCCAGTATCAACAATCTTGAATATGTTGCTGTGAATATTACTTTTTCACTTCCATCAAAATAAAACTTTGGACATGCACACGATACATGCAGCTGGCGTTTGGGCGTAATTGGTTAGAAGGTATGCTGTTTATATACACCTGAGAACAAGAAGTTGAAATATACTACTGTATCCTATTTGCTCTTTCACTTTTGACCCAGTCTGACAACAAAAGGGTACATACAAGGTGGCTATCTTTTGGGGCTAGGGGGTGAAGAAGCATGTAAAACATTTGTATGATAGCAGACTATTGAAATATATGACTGTGGCTTATGTACCTTTACTCTCATCCCAATCTAACACCAAATTATTACCTTGAAGGTAACTATCTTTTTCTTTTTTGATTAGGGTCAGGCACTCTTCCAGATACTTGTGAAGATACATAAACAGTATTTGCCTTTTTAGTTAATTGTGAACTAGTACTTTGTTAACTTTGAACACAACTTTGTTTCTTTCTAGAAAGAAAATGTAAGACTGAATTTCTTTCCTTCTTCATGATTTTTATTCAGATCATGACCAGGTCACGTGATTTTGGGGGGAGGCTCTAAAATTCACCTCAGAGCATTTAGAACCGTATATGTCTTCTGAGGATGTATAGTTTCCAGATCCCCAGCTTGATTCAGTTATTAACTCCCACAGTTGTTGCAGTACAATTTGGGCCAGTCAGCGTGTGCTGAAAGGATGCAGGAAAACACAAAGCTGAACAGTAACACTGAAGTTCTTTCTTTGCTCATTATTTTTGATCAGGCCATCATTGGACGAAAAGGTTATTAAAAAGTTTTAAAATGCATCTCTAAGCATCTAGATTTCCATGGCTTTTGTGGGTGGGTCTATTGGCCCCCAGACCTCCAGCTTAATTTATTTCCTCTCCAGTTACTACAATACAGTCTTGGCCAGTTAAGAGCGAGTTGAAAAGATGAGGGAAAACAAGAAAAAGTAAACCGGAAAGGTCAAGGTAAGGTTATCTGAGGGGAGGCACTTGGGAACTGCCCAATGGGGAAGCAGTAGTCAGCAGGGTGGGACACCAGTAAGCCTTTTGCCTAGGGCTCCGTTCTATCTAAGACAGGCCATGTATAAAATGTACAGACTTGGTGGCTGTTTGTCAAGAGTGAAAGTTGGTTTTGATAGCTCTGCACATTTCTCTAAACTCCTACCCTTAACTGTGGGTCACATGCAATCAATCTGGCCTTGGCTTCCATATTAACCCACAAAAGTGGGGAAACAATCACCTTCATCCCTCCCCACCAGTTTATCCTCACTAAGAATGCCCTTAATCATAGTTCACTGGCATTTCTTTTAATATAGAAAATATCTTTCTTACATTGGGTATGGAGTCACGTGGAGCTAATTTTAAAACTCATGATATCTGTTGATACACTGCCTTATGCTCACAAAAAATAAATTTCTTACTGATAAGACATCAAATATCTATGAAGGCATGGCCATAAATATCATAGCACAGACTTTTAAAAAATATCCTGTGCAGTGAGTCATGTTGGAATACATACAATGAATGCAATATGCATCATGGTTTATGGCTATGTATTTTGTTAAATGGCTATTTTTCTTGATTACCTGGATGGGTAGTTTTTTTCCCTTAAGCCTTTACTTTCCAGACAGTGGCCTAACATTTGATCAGCATGTATCTATTGTTGTAAGAAGGTCCTTCTATATTGCACAGCATGCAAACAAAGGGAATGTGTCTAGATTAAGGGATGCCATTGTTTCCCTTTACTCAGTCCTCATTTGGTCAGTCATTGAATATAATTCTCCCTTTGGCATGTCTCTCTCCAGACACATGCAACAACTGGAATGCACACAAAGATATCTTACTGAAAGGATACAAGGCCTAAATGACATGTCCTACATGGACAAACTAAGTCCTGTCACTATACTTGGTATCCTACAGATGGCCAAGGGGTGACCAGTGTCCTCCGATCCATTAGATGGATTTACTGCACGTCAGAAAGTCAAATGGCATCAGATATACTCTGTCTAGGGTGCTAAACCTCTTCTGCAGCATCAACAGAACAGTTTTGAGGCACAGGTATATCTCACAGAGGTGAGTGAGAACTGCTGTGAAACAGACTTCCTATCCACATAAAACGAAGTTATTCCCGGTCCATATTGAAATGCAACTTAGATCTATAGAAGGGAAACATGAACTTTACCCCAGGAGTGCATCCTGTACTACTAATGGACAGACACAACTCCTAAATGCTTTATCCCATGATGGGTCCCCCTAAACTTTTCTGTGGTATTATCCCAGTTATTCTTATTATGGGGTAATACATAATTATTGACCAAGAGATGGGGTAAGGCCAATCTATAAGCAAACTCGATACATTATTTTGAGCACAAAAAGGAAAACTGACTAGGTTTAAAATGTCCCATAAGGACAGCTAGCCTAGTACTTGCCTATGAACCTATGAGTGGGTGTAGATACTATGTTCTAGAAGCTGGCACACAATTACACAATTTCTGGCTATAATGTTGTGGGAGAGTTGCAAGTACATATCCATCTTATAGAAGTTAAACTCGCAACACCAGCTCCTTCCTGTGAGCATATTCATACATCTAATCCTTATAAACCCAGAGGATCTAGAGTATGTACTCACAAAACCTTTACTTATACCTTAATAAAAAATAAGCGCAATAAAACCATAAGCTCATACAAGCAATACACTACAGAAACTCCCCAATGACCAAAGTGAATCACACATGCACAATCACCTTAACATGGCAATAGGGAGTCTCTATAATAGCAAAATACCTTTTGTTAAAATTAAAAAAAAATGAACTTGAAAGTCCAGAAGGCAAACATGTGACCTGCAACCTCAACACTTTCTGGGCATTAGTGACTCCACTTTAAGTGGAGCAGACACATCTCACTGGATTTTACATGGATTTCATGACATTGTTTAGACCATGATCCCAAACTTAGGGATAGCTCAATATGGTTAAAATGGTTAAAAATAAGGGTGACAGTCATTATTTAGCTTTATTTATTGAGTTTTTTTTCTTTTTATAACCAGGGTAGCATCTTAACATAACAATTTGAGGAAACCATTCTTAGCTATGCAACAGTATATGGTGGGATAATCAAACATGCTATAAACTTGAGAAACCACATCATCCAGACAACATCCTCCCATCACCTAGAATGGCACCTGCATGTGAAAATAAAATGTTACCATTCAGTCAATGGCTAAAACAAGATATTTGGTGCCGGTTAGCCTTGTTGTGTAGTGTGCAGTTTGAGTGCTTTGGACTGTCAACAATTCTCACTGAGGAGTAAAAGTACCGACTAGAAAATGTTCCTTCACTGTAATGTCTTCTCATGGACTATTTCAAATTAAAATAAAAATATATCAAATAAATAAAAAGTTGGTGTCACCTCCTATAAACACATCAATTCAAGGACATAAGGCGAAAACAAGTGAAGTTACCTTTCCAATATTCAGTCACGGTCTCTTCAGACCAGAACGTAATGCAGTATGCACTCCTGTTATCTTGTTACAAAGTGCATAAAACAAATAACAAAGGCAAACCAAAATTCCGTTATCGGCAGTTAGTCAGGGTCTATTCAGACCATAATAAGCGATAAAGTTGACTGGATGGTAAACGGACCAGAATGCTGTTATCAGATAGTAAGTCCAGGTCTATTCAGACCAGAAACCAGCAAAGAAACACAACCTGGTAACCATACGATGCAAATTGAAAACGACTCTGCAGTCAAGTAATGCGTAGATTCAAGCAGCACCAAATGATGATAAATAAAAGTTGATTCATTGGATCCACAATAACGATGGTAAGCGCTTTCGCAACAAGTGCTTTTTCAAACCAATACATTTTCAATCAACCAGCATGCCCTTTTTATACTTAATTCATTGCTGCTTAATAAGCAAAGAAAGTTAACCATTTAAAGAAACATGTAACTCTGCAACAACATATGCATAAGTATATTTAACCTTACCAAACATTATAAAAAATAATAATAAAATAATAAAACTGATAGAAATTTATACTTAATATGAATAACACCATAAAATAATATATAATACATACATCCTAAACAAATTCAATTTAAAATATATCACGTGTAACAAATCATAAAATTATGATCTGGATAAATATAATTCAATTCAAAGATGTAATGTATGAATTGAAAATGTACTAATGTAGATTAATTCATAAAAAATGTATGCATGAAGTATATTTATATCTATATACATATGACAGCTAGATGAGATATATATATATATGTAAATATATAAAGTATTGTTTGTATGTATATAAATAAATTATCTACATAAAAAATGTATATCGAAAAATATAGTGTATATATATAAAACTATGCTGTATGTATTTATGTTGCGGTAAAAGTGTTTATATCTAAAATTCAAGAAAAAACTAGAAACTGAATATATATGTGACTAGTGTTGCATGAGAACATCTGGATGCCATTCATCGAGGTCTACTTCTCCTGTTTTTTAACATGGGTTTCAATGGAACTCTGTCATTCAGCCCTGGGGCACAATGTGCTCTAGTTTTTATAATCCATTGGGCCTCCACTGACTCCATAATGTTTTTTATATCGCCCCCTCTTGGGCTGGGTTGTAAAACTTGTAGGACAGAAAAAGAAAAATGATGTGTGTTATCATTGTTTAGCACATGCTTAGATAAAGCATTCACTTGTGATTTTATTCGCATTTGATAAAGATGTTCCCTAGCCTCTGTAAGTCATGGATACCATGGTGCCATCATTTAACCCTAAAACAATCTTCCAAGGGCTTTGTCAAAGAAAATTACAATGCAATAAATTATATGTTTATGGGAGCAGACCGAGATGCAATAAATGATATGTTTACAGGAGCAGACTGAGAAATGTTCCTCAATGAGCCAAATAAGTGTGGTCAAGACAATCTCAGCAAATTGTTGGATATTAACTTTTGCATTTGTGAATGTTTACTGGTAAGGTATGAATTACAGATAAAGTAAAAAATAACAGCAAAGACTAGAGCAGAACTACAACATTATCAACATATGCAAATTGAAGAAGAAGAAGCTTAAAAAATTACTTTACTAATGAAAAAAGCTTAAAAAATTACTTTACTAATGAAAACAAATCTAGATTAAATGAAGTACAAGAAATAGTTTATCAAATCTTCCAGACCAGGCTACAAACTCAGCCTGATATCAAATGATAAAAATCAATAAAAAATTGTAATTACTTTAAAAATCTGAAAGGGCAGTAACTGTGAATCTAGCATGTTATCAATAAACGATTAAAGATTCACATAGCCATAAGGCATAACAGCAGTATTCGCAGAAACACTTTGTGCAGACTTCACAGGAGGCATTGATAGACAGGGTGCTGCAGAGGACTACAGATTTGCTAATTGCCATAGATAAAATTAAAATGTCACATTTCGTGACACAAGACAACACTCCTGGTGGTTTACTTATTTTTATTTTGGTTATAGGGGTAGAACATTGATCACATAATGACCAACTGGAGGCTCAGCTAGGGATACATATAAAAGAGCATAAGGAAACAATTTCAGCATTAACAAAGCCATAGAAACAGAGTACATTTGAAGTCAAACTATGCACAAGCTTAAACAATGCATAGTCATAAGGCAACAAATGAGAAATGTGAGGATAAATGCATTCTAGTACAATAAGTGGAGCTGCAATATAGTAAAATAATTGTTTCCAAAGACAATTCTAAGTATGGCATGCTACCATTCTGGAATCAGGCCCTAAAGTTAGAACTGATAAGGTCAGCAAAAGCATGTTAAAAATGTGCCAGGTGTCAAATTACCCCAAGGTGAACTCATGCCCAAGAACAAGAAACTGTTCTACTCCTGGGGTAATTTACATTGGTGTTTGCTTGATATGCAATGTGTTTCATGTTGACAAAACTGAGTGGCCACTGAGATAGAAGATTTATGAGCACTGATACAGTACCAAGAATATTAGTAATGCCTTCTATAAACATTTGACAGAATGTAATATTTTTTGTGGTAGATGAGGTACTTTGTTCTCTTAAGGGTGGGTGTGACAGTAGAGCACTTTGTGTTACAAAGAAATGCTGCAGCAAATGACATTTTTTGTGTGTTCAAAACCTGGACTGAATGAAAATTTTTGATAAAAACTGTTTTAAACATGAGATCAGCAAAAGTATTACACAAGTGCTTGGCCCTAAGAAAGCTTCACTTGACATAATTAGCCTGCCATCTCCACTATAACTAATTATCTTAGCACATAAATCTACAACCCAAACAAATATCCTACCTCAAAAGTATGCTCCAATAATTAAGTCCCGCTAGAACTCTCTGCTCAATACATAAACTATTGCTTTCTATTGTCAAACTCTTACAACACAGCAGGAGACTCACCAAACTCCCACTGTGTAAGAGTAGATGGTGGAACATTCAAGAGGTTGGATAAACTATTAGAAAACTGGCAAGCCTTCAAATCTCAACTTAGGGAGCAATACATCACAAATTGGCTATGAAAATATGCACCACCTGACTAATATTCTGCACAGGCAGACTTCAATAGATATTGACAGAGTATCTGTTTCTAATCCTTCTCATTACGTATGGAAAGATGTCACTGTTACTTTATACCAATCTACAGCTACATTCTACTACTACACATAGTTCTTATTACTCTGTATAAATACAACTTATTTATTTGAAAAAAATATAAATACCAATACTTTAACTTCTAATGGACCTTTTCTACCCAGGCCTCTGCTGAAAAAGGGTTGTTTGCCCAGTTGGACTTTATTGGTAAACAAATGGAAATAAATAAAGAAATAAACACTGGAAAATGAATTGTTGTTTACAGTGTTAAAGAGAATGAGTTTTTTTCTTTTGTAATAATATTCATTTTTTCCTATGCTGTAATGTCATACATCACATGATTAAATGGGTGGATTATTTAAATCAAGCACTTTAATGGTCGTACTTCATTCTGAAGAAGTCCTGTTGAAAAACTAGTTTGGCTAAAGCACTAAGTAAAATGTTAAGTGCCAATGTACATTTTCTGGTGGACTGCTGGATTACTATTCTGTATACAATCATCTTTTCATTATTTGAAGAGATAATGGCACTACTTAATAAATGTCAGCTTTGCTAAGGCATGTCACACTGCTCAGCATAATGGAATAAGTGACAAATTAAATATGTTTATGTCACTTATTATACAGCTCGGTGGGTAAATTGCTGTTAAGCAAGAAGACGGTGGAAAGTATCCTCTCCATCCCAGTAAGGATAACTTGGTATCCCACAGAGGTTTGTACAAGGCCTACTTTTTTTTTTAGGTTACTCTTTTCGGGTACAAAAATGGGAAACATGCTCTTTATAACCAAAAAATATTAATGACTACAAAGTGTGTAACATTACTACTACAATAAAAGAAACTAGAGTTCACCAACATAGTCTTCAAAAAATGTATAATCTGTACAAAAGTAATAAACCTTAATCTCAACATCAGGAAATGAAGGAAATAAATGCACTAAATTAAAAATGGCAAATTATGATTACAAAATAAAGGGCCAAATTAATAAAAATGCATCATTAATTATCTGGAGATAATAGACAGCAATGTAAACTATGACACTGTGCATCAACAGAAGTCAGAAAACCATGTTCTTGGATAGTACAATTAAGTAGTGGGTAGATATCTTGTATTCTTTGTACTATCCAAGAAATGAGAAATAATCTGAATCTACCCAAGTCTTGCATCATAATGCTTAGACAAATCAAAGTGATGTGTTCTAGTTACCTCCAAAACCCTACCATACCTGATAGACATGAAAAAATGCATTCTGCTCTGGGAGACTATCCTCATGACAAAGAAAACTATAATGTATAACGTTCTCTTATGGTCATGTTGTAAATATGGACATTTTTGTGTCTTTTATAAATGCAAAATGAAAATAAAAATTATTGAAAAAAAAAAAAGGAAAACCTATGCTCTGTGGCTGGCCCAGTTTAAAGGGCTAATCTTGTAATTTCAGAGAGATTGTTCTGGCACTTCATACTGTACCTCACTCACTGATCCTTCCAATTATTGAATACAGTGCTATGTTCTGTAGCTATTCCACAAGCCACCTGAAACAAATTCAAAAGATACAATTCCTTAGCAGAAAAATGAAAGGGTTCGAAAAAATGTACTGCTCAGAAAGTCTCCAAAACAATCATTATACTCTGTTTCTTATGTTACAGTGACCTCTGCCTGGTCTATAAAGCAATTAACTTTTGAGGTAGCTCAACCTGAAAGTCTATGCTTGGAATACACTAGTGGGGGAGCTAACAGCAGAACGTGGAACCTATTAGTAAAAATAAACAACCAATAATGAAATGAAGTGGCAGATGCATTACACAATGCCTTCAAGATTATGAAATATGTTTCCAAATACAATTGGAATATGTTAGTCACTAGCTTCTTTCAAGTATTCTTAATAAATCTATGGAATGAAAAATCTCAACATGGGTTATGCCAGTCTACTACCTAAAGGCTACTAGGTCATAGATTCATAGATTAGTACTAGGCTAACTGCCCTTGTGGGTCATTTTAAGCCTAGCCAATTACCCCGTCTGAGAATCAAACCCTGCACCTTGCATCTGTATGGGAACCACCTTAACCATTATTCCAACCTCCCACCCATACATTGGCAATCAAACCAATAAACCCTTAATCATAGGCATTGGAACTCAGCCTTTGCAGCAAACAGTTCCACATACTTCTACCAACTTGCAGTACCTCCGTGAACAGGTTTGTTTTTCAATTGAATTGTACATGTTAATAGGTCACATTAAAGGTGAGAAAAGTTTTGAAATGATTTATTTCTTTGTACATCCTGATACCAGGGTCAAATATGAGTTTAATGAGTATGCAGATTGCAAATCAAGGAATGTGATTTACTTAGCTACCTGCAAAAAATGTCATTGTTTTTATGTAGGTAAGACCAACAGGACATTGAGGGAAAGAATTAGGGAGCATCTCTATGCTATTCATAGAGAGAATGAAGGGAATGCTCTTGCTAAGCATACTCTGCAGAATGATATCACACATGCATTTAGATTCATGGTTATAGGACAGTTACAAGAGACAGAAAGATTAGGTAATATTAGGAATAAGACAGAGAGAACAGAAGCTAGGTGGATAATTAAGCTAGCTGCAGATAAGGGGCATGGCCTTAATGATAAGTTATCTTTGAAACCATTTTTAGTAGATAGACCATTTGTGCATTAAATCTTTTAGCAAGTTTTTGATATGTTTTAAGTGTGCTTCTATTTGTATTCTCATATGTATCTTATAAGTTTTTTATAAGTATCCCTATGGGTATATTTACATATATTTTTTTTTAAAAATTATATATCTTAAGAAATAAATATATATATTTTTATAAGTATTTTATGGATATCCTTATGAGTATTATTATAAGTATATATTTTTATACATATATATATTTGTATTTACATCCCTAATGCGTATTAAAGTAGTTTTATAAGTTATTTATATATATTTACTGTGAGTTTATACCTTTGTGTATATATATATATATATATATATATATATATATATATATATATATATATATATATATATGTATTTCTCTGCACCTTTAAAAGTGGATGAGGTGATTTAATGTGATTTTACATGTGATACTGATGAAGTGTGCCATTGGTGCTTTATGAGTATTTAAATGTGATGTGTTTCCTGCACTATGTTAAAGTCTGATGAAGCGTTCTTTGTAACGTGAAAGCACTTACTTCTATGGAATAAAAGGATATATTTTACTTTTCACCTGGTTTGTTTCGATTGTTGTGGCGTATCTACCTCTTCTACTTTTGAACTGTACTATGTTCTTCGTGTTTCACTGCTGCAGTCATTACATTTGGGTAGAATCCCAAAGCTATGGATGGGAGGATGGAACTAAATAGCATTAGGAGCGACTATAAAGCCCTGCAGAATTGCAGTGGCAAAGCCTGCCCTTGATTTGGAGAAGAGAGGCAAATAATAATGCTTTGTGAAGGCATGAACAGAGCTCCAAGTAGCAGCCTCTAGAATGTCTTTGTTTGGAACCCCTCCGAGAAAAGCTGCTGAGGTAGAGGTAGCCCTGGTGGAATGTGACCCTATCCCCTTGGGCACAGGTTTACCATGGTGCAAGAACGAATGCAGTGGCTTATTCACTTAAAAATAGTCTGCTTTGATATCGCCTTCCCTCTGACCCTGCAGCAAATGCTACCAGTAGTTGCTCAGACTTCCTTAGAGATTTGGTCCTGTTTAAGTAGAATCTTAGTTGTCTGTGTACATCCAATGAATGCAGAATCCGCTCCCCCTTGTTCTGCGGATTTGGGTAAAATGTTGGCAAGTGAATTGTCGGGCCACACTGGATACTACCTTCGGCATAAAAGGATTGGTCCTGAGGGACACACTGTCTGGGTAAAATGTAACAAAAGGCTCCACAGCCACGAGAGCCTGTAGTTCTGAAACCCTTCTTGCTGAAGTGACCGTCAAGAGGAAAGCGGTTTTCCAAGATAGAAATTTTATATCCACAGTAGCTGCTGGCTCAAAAGGAGGCAGGGTGAGTTTTTCAAACACAAAGGTTGAGGTCCCATGAAGGAGTTGGTGATCTTCTGGGAGACCTTAAATTTTTGGCCCCCCTAAGATACTGTTTAAGCAGAGGATGAGAAAAGAGGGGAGGCTCTGTGTTGTAATGAGCCGAGATGGCAGAGGCATGTATTTTTATTGAAGAAAAAGATAGGCCCTTGTCAAGCATCTCAGTCAAATATTGTAAAATCTGAGGAATATTGGGCTTGGCTGTGTCCGTTCCTTGTGCTCGGTTCCACGCACAGAATCTCTCTCATTTATGAGCATAAGATGTTCTAGTACTAGGCCTTCTGGCTTCCAAAATGACATCCATCATAGATTTACTGAGAGGTGTTGTTTGAATAATTAAATGATCAGCCATGCTGCAAGGTTTACAGTTTGGAGCTGAGTGTGCAGAATTTGACTGTTCTGCTGAGACAGTAGATGAGGTATTTGAGACAAGTACCAAGGAGGAATTTGAGACATATTCCTTAGAATTGGGTAACAGTGTTGGTGAGGCCAGCCCGGAGCAACTAGGATCATTTTTGTTTTTTCCTGTCTGACTTTTAGTAAGACCTTGGAGAGAAGAGGCAGAGGGGGAAAGGCATGAAGGATAGGGTATCCACTTTCTATGCTTTTCTGTAATAAGTTCTTGTGCAGAATTTGTCCAGCTGATAATTTTGGGGAGAGGCAAATAGATCTATGTCTGGGCTCCCCCATTTCTGTGTTAACATGCTGAAGATTTGTGGATCCAGTTTCCATTCGTGCGGATCCATTAAGATTTATGCTTAGGTCGTCTGCCAGAGTATTTTGTTTTCCTGGCAGGAATTGAGTTTGAAGATGTATTTGGTAAGTCAAGGCTGTGTTCCACAATGCCATGGCTAATCTGCAAAGGAGGTAGGAATGTGTACCCCCCCTGCTTGTTTATGTACCACATAACCGTGGTGTTGTCCGTCTTTATCGGTAGTTGTCCTGGATGAAGTAAGTCCTTGAAGGCTGTCAGAGCATTCTGAGCAGCTAGCATCTCTGCAGATGCATTTGTTTTGGGCTCCATTTGCCCTGAATGCATCTCCATGCCAGATGGGCCCCCCAAGCATAGTCTGATGTGCCTGTAGTTAGGGTTTGGGTGGCAGGGGGTAGAGTGAATGACAGTCCCTTGTTTTGGTGACATGTCTCTGCCGACCAAAGAAACTCCTGTTATAGGCAGGAAATAAGAGGAATCATTGTTTTCAGACTGTGACAATGGTGACTCCATAAACTTTTTAGGTACCATTGAAGTTGCCTCATATGCAGTCTTGCATATGGAATTAGTAGAATGCAGGAAGCCATGAACCCCAAAGCCTGCAGAATTTGTCTAGCAGATGACTGGGTTTTTGTTACCATTTGTTTGAAGTATGTTGTCAGTTGCCTTTGTCTGGCGTAAGGTAAGCCATCTGGGCAGTTGTATTCAAGCTTTCACCCAGGAATGTAATTATTTGAGAGGGTACCAGTTGTGATTTCTTTTCGTTTATGGTGTACCCTAGGCATGCTAGAAGCCTTTTTACAAATGCCAGATGTTGAAGAAGAGTGTCCTTCTCCTCTGCTTGAATGAGACAGTCATTCAGATAAGGATAAATTTGTATGCTTCTTTGTCTGCAGAATGTAATTACTGGTGCCAGGCACTTTGTAAAGACCCTGGGCGCAGTAGATAAGCCAAAGGGCAGTGCAGAGAATTGGTAATGCAAAAAACCTGCCTTGAAGCAGAGGTATGTTCTGCACAATTCCCTTATTGGGATATGCAGGTATGCCTCTTTTAAGTCTAGAGTCACCAACCAAGCGTTCCTGCTCACCACAGGCAGTAGCTGTTGTAAAGTCAGCATTTTGAATTTTGGAATGTCCAGGTACATGTACAAAATCGCTAAGTCCATTATTGGACGCCAGGCATTGTCTTTTCTGGGCAGCAGGAAAAGTCTTGAATAAAAACCTCGTCATTTTTCCTTTTCTGGCACTGGCTGAATAGCCCCCATATCCATGAGGGACATAACTTGTTTCTGGGTCTCTGCCCATTAATTTTGTGGCAGATCCGGCCAACCGTTTGGAATTGGCAAAGTATGGAAATGAAATCTGTACCTCTGGGATACTATGTTTCATACCCACTTGTCCTGGGTAATTAACTGCCAATTTTGAGCATGAAGTGCTAATTTTTCACCCAAAGGGGGCTGCCAAAAGATAAGTGCTTGGTGAAGGTAGAGGGAAGTCACTGAGACTGCTTACTGTAGGGTTGTGCTTTATTTCCTCCAGATTTGGCGGTGGAGGCACCCCATTGCTGTGACCTGTAAGAACCCTGTGATTGGTATCTGGGGCCTTTTGAGCACCTGGATTTCCCTTGAGAGACTCTGTTGGACACAGGAAAGGACCAATCTTTAGTAGGTCAGTGCCTACTGAACCTGAGTGGCTGCACTTGTAAGAAATCATTTACAGTTTGCATAGATTTAGCTATGTCTTCCATTTTCTTTAAAACCTCTTCTGCCTTATTACCAAACAGAGTGTCATGCTGTAAAGGGGCATCCAACAATTTAGCTTTAACATGATGAGGCAGATTTTGCTCCTTGAGCCAGGCATGCCTTCTAATCACAGATCCAGTAACTGCGGCCCTGCAAGAGGCCTCCAAGGAATCAAAACCACATTGCAAAGTATGCTTTCCAACCTGTTCTGCTGAATGCAATAATTCCTGTAATTCTTTATTTTCCACACAATCAGAAATCAACATCATTTTCTGTTTCAATAAGCCCATAACATGCTGTTGATATTTAAGCTTATGAAACTGGCAGTTTAAGGCCCTAATTGCCAAGGTAGCAGACGTACAAACCTTCTTTCCCCATCTATCCAGAGCCCTAGAATCTCTCTCAGAGGGGTTAGAATTTCTGGCTGTAGAGGCCTTTACACCTTTGGGTCCCTGTGAGATAGGTCTCAGGGTCAGCAGCAGGATTTTTGAATAGAAATTTGTGGGAGTCAGGAACCCTGTAATCAGGAGCCATGCTTGATAAATGTTTAATACAGGAGTTATTGCCAAAGGCCTATGCGGAGGAAGAAGAAGAAAATCCCTAAGCCTCTTTTTTGATTCAGAGAAATCCTGGCTCTCCCAATGAAAATGTCCCCTTAACGTATGCAAGGTTTCTCCAAAAGAATAATCCTCAGGAGGAGATGCAAATGGGATGGATTCTTCTGCATCAGAATCCTCAGGGTGGAATAGAAAATTGCTGATCAGAAGAAATGGGAACCTGATCTGAAGATTCATAATCAGTGTCTTGCCTAGGCCTTTTAGCGGGGGGGGTTGGGAGCCCCTGATCAAGGTAATTAAGTCCTCAGCCATTTTGATAATCTGTTTTTTAAGTATAGGGGCCTGAGCACGTGGTTCATGCGTCGGTTCTTTAGACATAGAGGATGTTTTAGATCTTCCAAGAGCCATAAACCAAAAATGCTTTTAGAACTCGCATTTACCAACATGCTTATGATATAGACAAATGTAACATCACAAATGCATTAGCCAAACATATTAAACTTCACCCAGGTCACTATTTCAAGTTTATAGTTCTTGAACAGATCATCATAAGCAAAAGGGGTGGCCCTATTGACCATATGCTGGAGTATAAAGAACTATTACGGCAATTGAGGGTCAATGCCACCTCTAGCCAAGGGCTTAATGATATGGTCCTCACTTGTTTTTTTAAAATTAAAAGCAGACTTCTGCATTTAAATATTTAATGTCTCTTACAACCATGACAAGAATGTTATTGATTTTATTTATTCTTGGTTTTGAAAATATATATATATATATATATATATATATATAAAGAGATATAACATCTATGGTAAAAATTTACATGACTTGCTAGTAAAATGCATTAAGGAAGCCTGTACCTTTAAAAGTGGATGTACATTCTACAAGTGATTTTTTTTTTAAATTGATTTACTGCACTGGTTACATAAGACTTTGAGTGTAACTTGTTTTTATTCTGAAGAAGTCATAGTTAGAATTTGACGAAGGCACTCAAATAAAATTTTAGTTTTTCCCGGTTGTCCAGTTCGCTTTGAATTTTCTCAGTTTTGCTCCTTTTTGGTTTACAATGTTTTAGATCTTGTTTTTGAGGCCGGCATTGGTTTTATATAAAAATGTTGAGGCCTGAAAACACCCTCAGAAACTGGTGCCTGCTCAGCGGCTCTGGACCCATCCAAGGGAGAGACATCCGCGGGTTCAATACTCTGAGAATCTTGCAGCATACCGAACTCCACATGGGTCTCAGTAGAGGCTTGCGACTCAAAAGTAGCGGGTATCAGGGGCTGCGAAAGTGCCTCACTGAGTACCAACAAACCGGCGACTGGCTTAGGAGAGGTTTCGTCGTCTGTTTTGGACCTCGACAGTCTGTCTCTGTCTTTTTCTTTGCATTTTGTGTGAACACCAGTAGTTGGATTGCTAACAGACGACATTTCAGGGTAACTAAATCTGGATCCAAAATATTTTGAAGCAAAAATATACAGACGTTTAATAGTGCGTTGGTTAAATCTAGCACAAAACCGACAGCAAGGCAAGTTATGATCTGGGCCTAGGCAAGGAATACAGTACAAATGAAAATCCTTATGAGGTATTTGCTTCCACAAGTAATGCAATTAACTTTTACTGACATCAGTAAGGAGCAAGAAAAAGTTTCCCCAACGGGGTACTTAGCTTTAATTGAAGACTTCAGTTCTGAAACTCTAATGCGAAAATTTCAGGAGTAGGCCGACCAGCACTTGCGAACTGCTTCTGCTTCAGGCACTGGGTGGCAAGAAAGCTGAATAAAATGGAGTCTGCTACATGTTTTATACCCTGATGACCTGACATCATGGAAGAGTAGACAGCAACCGACGCAGGACCCAAGACTTTATTATTCAGGCCGACTGAGGGCAACCTGCCAGCAGAATACCCAAATGTAATGACTGCAACAGTGAAACACGAAGAACATCAAAGTTAAACAGTTGTTTTTACAGCAAGTCAAACCCCTCTCCACTCCCTACATCCCCTACTAATTTTATATATTAACTCAGATATCACACTACAGTGGGGAAAAAGGCCAATTTCCCTGATTACTGCGATCACACAATGCAGGCAGGCTCCCCATTATTCTCATACATCGAAATTCCTGAAGTCGACACACAGGCTTCAATGCTCTCAGTCTCAACATTTATGTCCATGGAGCTATCATGACCCCCCTACACACATTATATATATATATATATATATATATATATATATATATATATATATACATATATATATATATATACATATATATATACATATTATATATATATATATATATATATACATATATATATATATATATACATATTATATATATACATATTATATACACACATATATATATATATATATATATATATATATATATATAAAACCCTTAAATACCCATATCCTAAAAGCTACTATACTTCTAAAACAGTACATGTGTTTGCAAATCAAAAGAATACAAGACTGCAGTTCCAGAATTAATTTGTTAAACCTGGACAGCAGTGTAGTCTACAAATAGGAACAATCTGGTCTAAGCTACAACAACTTAACCATAACATTGTATTTGTAACCTTTATCTCCTTATCCTCTGCCACTGTTATAACACCATCATGGAGTCTTCCTTGCTCTAGGAAAAGCTGCAAGATGTTTGTCTGAATTAATTTAACATTGTCACCCTAACTTTAAAAATCTCAAAGCCCGCAAGACAACTTGGACAATTTTCAACAACCATCAAAAATTATGAATTCCTCTTCGAAATTCCACAGCAGCCAGAGAGTAAACAAATGTAATGTGTACTTATAACACTAGATCTGCGATTAAAGCACTGGCTGCAGAAACAGGTGTGGCATGAAGATATTAAGACCACCCAGCACACAAAAAAATCTCAAACTGCTAATCCCTATCCATAATTTCCATAATGCATTGTCCAAAGAATGATAAATGAGGAAACAGAAGACAGAAACAGAGCGTGAGGGGAATGCTTCCTACAGCTGGAGCTGTACGCACACATTCAGAGTTATGATGAGTACCTAGAAGGTTTGTACCAGATCTCATATGGAGTTCCAGCTGGAAGAATGATTAAGGCAGAGTCCCTGGTTCAATCCTCCAGAAAGGATGTCTTAGAGGAACAATGGCAAAATAACTCTGACCCCAAAGGAAGACTTGGACTTATGAGTCACACCTAACTTGTAATGTCCGGCAAATATGTTCAGGGATGACCAGACAGCAGTAGCAGCAGTGAAAGTCATCCAAGGATGCAATGCATTACAAATGAAAGCTGCAGGTATAGAGACAGCACTGCCCTAATGTGCTTCAGGACCATCCTTGTAGTTTTTAAAAACTGTCATAACAGAAGGCAATGGAATAAGAAAGCCATTCAGACATGCATTGTGTAGCCTTTTTGGCTTTGTGTCCTTCACTGACGGTAACAAACAGTTAGCCAGGTCTTCTTAAAGTGTTTTTTCTTGTGTATAAAATACACGAGCTGTGTGCAGCCATGCAGTGACAGACTATCTACTTTGTTTTATGTTTTTTTTTTTTTACAGGATGAGAAGAAAATGATCAATGAATGAATGAAACTTTTTAAATTAGTTCAATAAATGCCTCTGGAAGGAAGGAAGAGGACACGATATGAAATACCATACAAGGACAGCCTTACAGCTTTTTTAACCTAAATAATTTGGCTGAAGTAAGTCATTAGAAACAATGTCACCCAAGATAGAAATCTTGACTCTGCTGAAGGAAAGGTAACTGAGCTTTTCTAGAATCAAATAAATCCCCAAATAGAAACTAGGTCCATAATTAGCAACTGAAGAAAAAAATATCATGTGAAAAGACCCTGCAGACCTGAAAGGTTATCAAGAAATTGTCAGTCTTGATCTAAATGAAAGTCTGAAACGGCAACTAAATCAGTTCTGACCGAAGAACAGCAAAGCCCTACATTGAAGAGCTCTGAAAATACCGAAGAATCAAAGTTGTAAGTGAGAAGAAAGGTCTGTACTTCTGGTGGAAGCTCAATCTCGCTCTCAAGTGCTCTGATTGGAAGGCTAATCATGGAGTACGAGGAGTGTGTGAAAAAAGCTGTGGCTAAGCTGTACTAAAGTTTACTGAATTAAGAAAAAATGCAAACAACATTCCAAAAGATAAATGTAGAACAAGCTGCACTGTGACTGCCTTTTTAGTAAACCGTATGTGAAATTGTACATAGAGGGTATTGCCCAGTTGTTTCTGCAGTTTGACAGTCGGTTTCTTCACTGTGCAAACTGCTGCAGTGCTTATTGCCTAACGCTCCTTGGAATATGCTGCACAAGGTCATATGGTGATGCCTAACTTGGACAGCAATTTGTTAGGACACCCCACCACCCAGAAATATGTAACTGCAGAAACAGAAAAGCATATTTTAAAATTCAAGTTGAAGCTAAAGAAAATCCTGTCTGGGTCTCGTATAAAAAGAGAGGCCATTTATTCAGTCACTTACTGTATTGCCTGAAACAGAATCGGTAGTTAGATTTACCTATTGGAAGTATGCACAATTGGAGAGAGTTCAACCTTACAATGCTGCCTAAAAGAACAGGACTCTGAAAGATTCTTCTTTTATTGCCTCTAAAGAGCCTCACCCAAAGGATCCATCACTGGAAGCCAGTTGGCCCATTTACTTCACAGAGATGAGGGGCCAGCTTTCCTAGCTAGGCAACAGCCCTACAGCTCATTAGTTCCTACAACAGAAAACTCATTGGACTATTTGTTCCTTGACAGCAAGAGACAGGTAGTATGCAGTAGATCACCTTGTCGGCCCTGTAGGGTGGCTTATCCTCTACCCAGGTGGATCACCCCATCCTGCTCAGCAGCTCACTGAGCTCAGCAATTGCTGTCCTGTGAGGAAACCTCAACTCATACATGCCAATGTGTTTCATATGCAAGGGCTCCCTAGGTCAATACTGCATGGGTGAAACACCTACTGCTCCCTTTAGGTGTAACCCAAGTAACGGGTGCAAACATTTTCCTTCCACACAGGGTGAGCAAGCTGGTAGCAGTCACTCACTGCCATTATCTCTGGGTAGCTTTCACAGGCACCAAAGCCACTAACTGAATTTGGTTTGCATGTGGCACAATCAGAGCTTTAGCTCTCTATTCCATGGAGCTGGTTCAATGAAAATTTATTTCTGATCTTGAAAGCGAAACGTGGTAACTGCACAGTATTGCCTTCAGATAAATGTGTTAAACACTATCAAATGAACTATTTATTTTATTTATTTTACATTTGTTAACCGGGAAATTCCGACTGGACCAGGTCCATTTTCAGCGGAGGCCCGGGGAGAAAAGCTCCAACATCAAGTTATACAAATACATCCAGCATAATACACAAAACAGGTTACATCATGTATGCTGAGCATAGTAATATAACAAGAATTAATAAAAACACTCCAGGTAAAAGATATAGAACATGGGTAAAAAGACAATGTCAGTCATACTTTGGTAAGAAAAGAAAATATATCAAGTAAGATTCTACAGTTAAAAGTACCCTTTCAGATGACCAAGCCTACAGGGGATCAGAGCTCCAGCATGTGATCAGAGAGGAATTTGGGGAGTTAATAGTAGTATGGGTAGGGTTATGTGATACAAGGGCATAACCATGTACTAAGAAGGTGCGATTTGAGGGAGTTTTTGAATATGGATGTGGAGGGGGCAGTGGACACAGATAGGGGAAGAGAGTTCCAATTTCTGGCAATGGTGTGGGAGTAGAGCGCTTTCCCTGCATTATTGTTAGCTTTGGTGATGGAGAGGAGAGATTTTTCACTGGATCTTAGGTATCTGTTTGCAGTATAGATAGTAAGTAGGTTGGATAATGAGGGTTTTTTTTCAGGATATTTGAGAATATTGTAGGCTGTGCCCAGCTGGTGATAGTTAAGTAGCTGTGGTAGCTCAAGCCATTTTAGTTCTTTTAGTGCAGCACAGTGATGGGTTCTAGAGGTTGAGTTAGTAGCAAACTTGGCTATTTTATTGTAGCATGATTCTAGTTTGTCTAGATCACATTGTCTGATTTGGGTAAAGATTGGTGCTGCGTATAATAGAGTTGAGAGGAGGTGGCTTTGTGCAAGAGTGACTCTTGCTTTTTGTGAGAGAAAGGACTTATGCCTGTATAGGGAGCCTAGTTTTTTGTGTACTAGTTTTATGGTATGTGAGATGTGAACATCAAAGTGGAGATTATTGTCTATTTCAATGCCCAGAAGTTTGGTGTGGATAGAAGGGGAGATGGTGGTGCCGTCCTTAGATGTTATGATAAAGGAGAGGTTTTTTTTATCTATTAGGGGTAAATAGTAGCAGTTTTGTCTTTTGGGGATTTAGAATTAGTTGGATCCCAGATATCCATTTTTCTACTGAGATAAAGGTATCTTGAGTGAGTGTATGTAGGGTGGTGGGAGATGAGGTGGAGCAGATCAGAGTTGAATCATCTGCATATTGTATGAGTGTGGCATGTTGTGTAGAGCATTTGAGGTTATTTGTGAAAATAGAGAACAGCAGCGGGCCCAGTATAGAGCCCTGTGGGACACCTATGGTGGTTGGAAGTTGTGTAGACAGAGTTACTTTCCACTGGACTGACTGTTGCCTGTCTGACAAGTAGCTTCTGAACCAGGCTATAGTAGAGGAGGTGAAGGATAATGATGTTAGTGAGTCTAGAAGAATGGAGTGGGAGACCATATCAAATGCTTTTGAGAGGTCTAGGAAAATGGCTGATACATATTTGTTATCATTCCTGTGAAGGTTTATATAATTAGTGAAAGATAGAAGGGCTGTGGTAGTGCTGTGATGTGGACGGAAACCGTGTTGTGTGGTAGATAGTAGATTGTGTGTGTTAAGAAATGTCATCACTTGCAAGTGGATGCATTTCTCAAGAATTTTGGATAAGAGGCAAAGGATGGCAATAGGTCGGTAGTTGGAGAATTCATACGAATTACCTCCTTTATGGAGAGGAATGATGCGAGATACTTTCCAGAGTTTGGGTATGTAGGATTCTAGTATGGAGTGGTTGATAAGGATGAAGACAGGATGTGATAAGGAATCACTAGCCATTTTTAGGTATGCAGCAGGTATGTTATCAGCTGCTAGTGTGGTTGGCTTTAGTTTTAGGAGGAGTTTTTTGATAGTTGAGGTGGGCACTGGTGATAGGCTGAAAGAGGGGGTGGTGTGGAATAGGTTAGGTTGTGACTGAGGTAGACTGTTTTTGGTTATTTGACTGGACAGGGCTAAGATGGATTTAGTAAAATGGTTATTAAATTGATAAGCTATGTCTACGGTATTGTTAGTAGAGATGGGTGCTGGGGTTGTGGTTTTGCCTGGCTTTAGTAGGGAGTTAATGGCATGCCAGAATTTTTGTGGACTATTTGAATATTTCCTTTGGGCGCTAAGAAAATAGTTTTGTTTGTTTATTTTGGATTCAGCCGTGGCCTTGTTTCTAAGCTCTTGATAGTATTGCCTGGAGCTAGGGGTTTTGTCAGTTTTCCAGATTTTCCAGGCTTCATCTCTAGCTTTTAGTAAGGCTCTGGTGTCCCTATTTAGCCAGGGTACGTGGTTGGCTTTAACTCTGATCTTTCTGCTGGGAGCTAGACTATTAAGGATGTTAGAGAAGGTAGTATTGAAGTAGTCTACTGCCTGGTCTAACCAGAGTGTCCGTAGTGGTTCCCAGTTGCAGTGGCTTAGGACAGTATTTAGGTATCGTGGGGTAAGGTTACGGTCATCTCGTACAAATTTGTAGACTACTGGTTTGGGGTGATTGGAGTGTTTCTGGAGTAGGAAGGTGGGGAGACGATCACTTAAGTCATCTGGGAGGCAGCCTACTGTATAGAAGAGTTCTACTCTAACTTCCTCGCTCAGGAGTAATCCTGTTTGCTTATATACTTTTCAGTGGCAATGCTTTATCCTCTTTATTCCAAGTAAAGAATTTTAATACTGAATTTTACATGGTTTATTAATTTATTAGTTTAAAGGTATGCACACTGAATGGAAATATGACTAGCTTTGGGGATCCGCCCTTCAAAGTACTGCTTGTTCAAGTTATCATTACTTGGGGACCATTTCTGCAGCATTAAAATTCACCTACTCAGCTTGTTCCCCAGGCAGGCGACTTCCCCTGGAATGTAAACCACAGATAAAATTTGTTTTGAAGGCTCTCAGTTGATTCGGTCTTCTATAAACTTTTCTTACTTTCTAACTTTCACTCCTCATTTAATGTCTAAATACAGTTTTCAGGTGATCTTTCCTCAGTTCCCTCCCAATAAATGCAAAATAGAAATGGCAGTTTAATAGGCTAACTTTTCTCTCCATTTTTTCATGCATTCTTTCCCTCTCTCAGGCACATAAAAATCATATTTTTCTTCGCTTTTCTTTTTCCTGACGTACCTACAGAATTTGATGAATCTGATTTTTTTTACTGTGGCTTCTACCTTCAACTGCACAACTCAGTTACGTTTTCCAGCCACTTACTTTCCCTTTGTTTTAATTTCTTCTGGTGGTTTGTACTGTATTTCTCTCTACAGTTTCCTTACAAAGCCTGCTTATTTCTCACTCATCTCCATTGTTTTTCTCCTGTGTTTAATTCCTTGCAAGAAACACACATTACCTGCCTATTACAAAAGTCCTGCTAACTTTGTCACCCAGCACCACCACATTATGTTTCACAGTTTTTAGATCTTCAAGGCAAAGCTTGCTCAAGGGTTAATTTTGTAACACCACAGTTAGTGCTCGCTGGATACTGCATCTCTTGCCCAGCCCTCTCTTCTTCCATTTCTGTGCCAGAGTTTTTTGCACAATTAAGGATTTAGACTATGACCAAGCAGTTACACTGGCAAAGCTGAAAATGAGGTTCATACTAGATTTGATCACCACTGCAGTAAAGACTGCTGTAGTCAGCCCACTTCTACATAGAGGAGTGCATTTACTTCCAAGTTGTTGTGATACAGAGGTTGTGATATACTATAAGGGGTACACTGAGCAAAGCCTGCAACAAGTGGCGTGGATGGTTTCACCATGCAGCAGAAAAACAAAGGAAACTTGTTTCTGCCACCATTTGAACAGTAAGACTCAAAATGTAGCCTTTGCTGGAGCAGCCATCATAATATAAAGCCACACCCATCTGGGATCACTTTGTAAACTTTTCCAGCTGTGGAACATTAGCTATCAAGTGTTAGTGTGAATGTAACTCTTAAGATCTCTTAAAAATCTGTCTTACCCTTTGCTCTACTTTCTGACGGCCATGATATTCCTTTTCTGTTCCCTTTCCCCTTCAGCTGTCAGAGATGACTGCACTGAATTTAACATACCTATACCCCTTCACAAACACAGCAGTGCCCCATAATAGCACCGCCACCCTTCTGGAGATGGTATAGTGCATCAAACTATGGCTGAGTTCAGATGCTAAAAGTTTAATGAATATTCCTTATATTCATTATTGATTTTGGTTAATATACCCAATTCCAGGTTGCTGTAAATAAAACCTCTGCTAAAAGACATAGCACTTGTTTTTCAAAAATGGGGCAGACAAAGCCCCAGAACCAACTGAACTAAAAGGTCAGCACGAAATAAGAAATGTCAAAACATGATGCAGTTATTTCTGCTCTACATGCAGGTTTTTGTTAGCAGTATGATGGTCTTAACATCTGCCACTCTTTCAGCAGAGTCCCACAAAGGGCACATCTTGGGCAGATTGCTTACACAAGCTGTATGCTATTCCCATGCGTTATAAAAATAATTTAAATGGGACCTAAGTTTTCACCAGCTACCATTAACATCTGGTTTATTGCATTTGTAATATGTAGTTCTGAACCTATGACATAGAGAGCATCATATACAAATCACATTAATACACTTGTACATCTTACAGTCATTTTTATAATGAGCAGATTGAATTTATGTAGAAAGTAGTAGAAAAATAAACAGGCTTGGCAAATATAATGGTGCCTTGTTACTCTATACATAAATTCAAACACAAGAAGGCTGACAAATGTTCTAATGGTGCCTTGTTCACTGGCTTTGTCCTTTGTGCTCTTTAATTCTCTGCCTGCATAGTTATGTTACAACAAAAAGGACAGTGATTCTTGGTTACGACTAGAAATAAAATGTTTTCAAAGAGTATGTGACAGAATATTATCCTCTACTTCTGGTGGGAAAAGTAATGCTACTATAATTTGGTATGTCTGATTTTGTTGGCTGTAGGAATTTGTTCCAACTAATTCCATGTTGTCATTGATCAAACAGTAGCTGGGAATGCAAAGTGATTATTAATACAGACAGCAGAGCAGGAGGAGGAGAATTTTACAGCAATAGTGCATTTCAGTATGTTAAGCTTATCTGCTTGTCTGAACTCTTGTTGAATAAAATGTGCATAAGAAAAAATATTAGAAATATTTTTTTCTGCGAGTGTGTGGCTACGGAAAAAGGGACACCTTGTACACACATTGTACAGATATTCTCAGGCAGCTCCATCACGTAATGGTCCATCATCAGAACTCTGGTACCAGTACAAATCTTGCACAATACATTTCAGGAAATGCTCCATTATACACAAAAAAATTGCCATCTTGACAAAAGGTACATTTAAAGAGGTAATGGTACTCAATGTCAGCCCTTAGTGAACATCTGTGTACCTTGTTTACCAGTTAAGCGCTCTCTCTCTCTCTCTCTATATATATATATATATATATATATATGCCTCTTTTGAAGGGTAACCCACAAGCACTGCTTGATTTTACAAGTTTCTTCCAGTCAAACTGTTGACTGATTGCATCAAACTGATTACTACAGACAAGAGCTCTTTAGCTGTACACTGCCTCACCCCTGTGAGTTAAACAACCAACTTAGGAACACAGTGTGAAAAGCATTACTGCAAAATGACAAACCAGGAAGGTACTTGAAAATGTTGCCGTAAATCGACAAATCGGGTGCATACTAGAAACACTAACTGTTTGACCACCTAGCACGTGCATTAGCTAAAGACCTGCCAACTTACAGGCATGGCTGACGTTTTGAATAAAGTTATGAGAAGCATGTCAGCAGGAAAAAAAAATTAGTAACAGATTACTAAAGTGAATAAACCTTAAACACCTGCAGTGCATTAATTGCATCATTAGGAACATAAATATAGTCCTGAACATTATCGAACTGGTTAAAAAATGGAATTATAAGGGAATGAACAATTCCGGTCTTGCACAAGCAGAGAGGTATAGATTATGCATGGGTACAACTGCAGGAAAACATGGCACTAATGAAAGAACAGAGAAAACGTCAACTAAACAACCATGATGTTGACAGTGGGTCAAAAAAGTACCTTGCAGCAGAGTTAAAACGGAAACAGACAATATAAACAAACATGGTACTTCTTTTCCCACAGCAAGTAGCAAATATTCACTGAATCAAATTTACAACAAATATAGATTCTCAAAAGTGTCACTGTGAGCTATGAAATGGATTTCTCATTATGGCACAAAAACATTTGTCGTACATGTTTATGGTACATGCATAAATGCTTCTTACACTTAAGAAGAAACAAAAACAAACCTCAAACTTTCCCTATAAAAACAAGTACCAAGGCTCTTTCTTCCAGCTATTAGTTCATATTCCTTAACTGTACTTTTATTCATTCATTCCTTTATATATTTAGTTATCCACTCTTTGTTGACCAGTTTAGTCCAATACACCAGTAGCCTATCTTTGGTAGAGGCCGAAGATGGTACTCATACTGAGAAGGTGGCAAGTTGGTCAGGAGATTGGGGAACTTCTCCCCACTCTTTTTAATGAGTGCTATGGGATCTCTTACATCCAGACCTGAGCTACAACAAACTCTGGCAGATTTTACCCAGCATCACCAGAGGCACTTTCCATATGGTTACAAAAAAAATCAACCACTGGCAAGCGACAGTCATAAATTAGAAAGTAATGTATAGATACAATACATCATTAAAGCTATGGTGCTGTATTTCTTAGCCAGCCAGTATCCAAAGTTACATTTATACCATCATATTTAGTGCAATGCTTTGGTAGATGTAGAGCTTATATTACACAAAACACTACTATCACTAAACTGAGGTTTACTAACACATACAAAATGCACACCACAGAGAGCAAGTATGAAATGTAGTAAAAGGGTATCTAAATAATTAATGAACATGCTTTTTTTTTGTCTTGAAAAACAATACATATTTGAAGTTATTCATCAAGTGGAATGGAGAAAACAATAAGCATTATAAAATGAAAGGATAGATTTTAACCTTCTAGTCTGACTGAAGAGGGTGTCCTGGGTGGCAGATATACATACTTCTGGCTGACACCCATCAAACAAATACCCCCCCCCATCTCAAAAGCTTCATGGGGTGCCTTGCTATTGTGCACAATGCCCAGCAATCCTATTACCAAAAGTATTATTTTCACTCAAAATGCTCTTCCTAATGATTACAATTTAAACAGTGACAAACTTCCCAGTGCAGGCATGATGATTCAGATGTAATGGTACCTGCCTAATGGCCCAGATGTAATAGTACGTGCCTCATGGTTCAGGTGTAACGGTACCTGCCTAATGGTTCAGGTGTAACGGTACCTGCCTAATGGTCTAGATATAACGGTACCTGCCCCATATTTCAGGTGCAATGGTACCTGTCTCATGGTTCAGATGTAATGGTACTTGCCTCATATTTCAGATGTAATAGTACCCACCACCTCATGGTTCAGGTATAACAGTACCTGCCTCATGGTTCAGGTGCAACGGTACCTGTCAAATGGTTCAGATGTAATGGCACCTTCCTATACTACTTACCTGTCTACACTAAGAATGAGCCAGGCTCAAAAGCAGGCTGAGGAATGACCAGGACAAGAGGGGGTATGTTATTCTTGGGGGGGGGGGGGGGACTTTGAATACAACATGCAGTGTGGAGAGATTTTCAATGATATATCACAAGTAGAAAATAGAAGTGAAAACTAGAACCTCAGGCCCAAATATACACCACTTGTTGTCAGACTACAGAAGAGGAAGTAGATAACTGAAGCAGGTAGAGAAATATGGCACAGAAAATGACCACAGGGAAAGCATGGAGGGAACGTTTGTCCAGGGGAAATAATTACATCAAACACTATGAAATGAAGACTTAACATTTTTTTTTATTCAAGGTTAATGGTAATGCAGTATATGAGGAACACTATTAAAAGAGTAGCTAAAAGTCATTAAATATTTCTTTTGCGTTAGTTACTGACAGATTCTGGTATATAATCTTCATGCCATTTCCTGGAAATGAGAACCAAGCACATTTCTTCTTTATAGTCTACGACTAAGCATTTTTTCTAGGTACTTTTGGCCTCCATTCCTGCTGACCACCATGCTTCCTAACTGAACTTGAACTCATTCATTCCCTCATGGTAGGGGTCATCCCCAGATCTTTGGGGAGTAAAAGCCATCAGCAGGGGCCAAGTTGTAGTCTGACATCCTGGCTATGACAGAATGGATAAAATAATGCAAGTGCCCCCCCTGTTAAACGGAACATATCACTATATCATCATGGGGACCGTAATGCCTTCCTATGCAAGTGTATGCATCTGTGCACTTGCTCAGTGAAGGTTACCACCATACGGTGGCTTGATTTACCACGTCTCATCTCAGACCTCATGCGTCATTCCCTTCCTCTGAAAGCTTGTAACTGCATGCAGTCTGCTATTCCCTCTTCCTCAAGTCAGGATCATCATCCTTTCCTGCCAGCCCTATCAAGCACCAAACTTAATCAAATACTAACCAACCTTGGGTCTGCTGGGCTGCAGTCAGGAGTACAGCCCTCTATGCTTCTAGTACTGCAAATGTCGTCAAGTGCAGCAAAACCTGGAAAACAACTCAGGAGCACAATACACTAACAGACAAGCCACTGGGCATTTACTGTACTGAAATCAATAATTGGGACAGCAAGCATTTGAAAATTTTCTGTCTCT